>NC_136611.1:7828332-7895832 GCF_933228915.1 Telmatherina bonti | reverse complement strand
CCTAAAGTGGCTTATTTAAAACACTAAACTTGGATGCAACTGTCCAGGGTGATATTTCATACCTGCTTTTTCCTAACATTTCTTTTATTCCTTAGAGAAAATATAAAAAAAAAAAAAGAGTGCAACAAATTGATTACGCAGTATATTATAGCAATTTCTAGAGACGACTTAATTGAAGTAGTTTGTCAGGAAACACATCTCGTTGTCCCCTTGTTTCAGTCTCCAACTTTTCCCTTGTTTTATCATTAATTGGCTTTCCATCAGTTGACATACGGTGCAAACGTAAACATCTGCAGTCATCATTACATCTTTAGTGCTCCTTTTTAAAGAATATGATCATTTTTTTTGCATGCCTGCTCTCACATGGAGCTGCCTTGTGTTCTTTTCTTTTGCATATTCTGATTGCTGTATAATGGTATTTATCCATTTTGAGAGCGGTTTAAAGTTTTATTTCTCTGTTGCAATAGACGAAAGAAAGTTAAAGTTTACTTCTCAGCCTAATAATGTTTTTTTTAAAAAAGGAAAAAAAAAAGCCACAATGTTCCCATATTTTGGGAAATGTCACTATCATTGTCCCACTTCCTTTGGTGTGTAAATCTCTCGTTGAATATTATTTTACCCACTTCAACACAGCAGACAAATGCCATATATTAAAAAAAACCTGGGAGCAATAGTTTTTTTTTTCTTTTCTATTGATATAAATATACTATATATATTACACATGCGATTGAACTACATCCTTCTTCCTGTACTGTGTTACGTGAAATGGCAGCTGTTTCAGTCATGTGTGTTCTGCTGTAATCTACCAAGTTCATTTCAACGAGAAATAAAAAGAAAAAAAAATATTTTTTTGCTCAGGAGATGTGTGGTGTTTTTGTCCTCCCACAAGGTGGAGATCGCTTTATGTTTTCCTTACAAGCGCTGGAAAAAATGTTTTTTTTTTTTTTTTTTTTTTCTCTAGAAAACAAGTTGTTTCCATTCGCGACTGACCAGAAAATGCTTCCCTGCAAGGACGGTTAACCCCTTAATACCTGAATTATCTTACATTTATGTCAAGTAAATGAAGGGAAATAAAGAAAATGCAATTGTTTGTAAGAAAAATAATTGTTAATACAATATAAATAAGTAAACACAAATAGATAAAATAAGTTTGATTTAAAAAAAATAAATATGAAACAAATGCCAGAAGAAGTTTGTTGCAAACTAGCTTGATGGATGTTGATGACTTAATCATTTTTGTAGTAAAATGTGAATTCATTGCAAAAAAAAGTTCCAACTTTCTGTAATTTCAGATAATTTCTTTGCACGTTTTGACAGAATTTGTCAGAGTACGACAACTGCAATAAGAAATGTGATTAATAATCACATTGCTCTGAACTGGCAGCAACAAAACCACAATTCTAATATCTATAACCTTGATTTAGAGTAATAGTTTAAATTTATTTTTATATTATCAACTTGAGGATAATCAGTCCAAATGTCCAGTTTATCCGTAGTTATATTTAGTTCTAATTTATCTCCATTTCCTGCAACTGGTTGCTTTTATTTTACTGGAAACAGAATTTCTGCAGACATTAGACAAAGTTGTATATTATTTTTAGTAAATACTCCAGCAATTAAAAGCTCTCTCCCTCTTTTATCTATGATGCTATTAGCTGTGATCCCTGCAGCATTTTCTCATTCTGTTCAGAGCTGAGCAGGTTTTTACAACTTTCTAAACGATTATCTAAGTTTAGCTCCGTGTTTTCCAGCTCGGGACATCAGATCCTTCCAAGGTTTTACATAATTAATTTCAGAGTTTATAAGCATTGATGGAAAAGTATAACAAAGCTACTTAATGTTTTTCCTTTGCTTAAATATTTAATGAAGTGAAACCATGCGTGATGTGGAGAGTAAACGTCTTTATGCTGGAGCTGCAGACACGTTAAAGGCATCTAAAGTGCAAGCATGGCTCCATCAGGACTGCAGGAAGGACTGCTTTCAATCACACGTTTGAATTTTAAACATGTTGCATTTCTTATTATTAAATTAGGAAGCTGCTGTTTAGGAGAAGTGACAATATGATATTTCTCTGGAGAGGATGATGAAGCACAACGCTGCAGAACAGCACAAAAGCTCCAAAATCCAAAGTAAAACACTGATATTTGCAATCCTTCTCATGTTTTTGTTGTTATTTCAGTCAGCTGTATGGATACGTTCAAAGTTTTTATATATTTTAAAGCAATCTGTCTTATAAAGAGAGACGAAACCGACAGTCTGAAACAGGCCAACAGTCATGTGATCGTTGTCATCTGCTGCTTCACTCCAGTAGGTATAAAAGTAACACAAACTGAAGGAGTTCACAGCTGCTCTGATTTAAGGTGCTCCATTGACTCAACTTCTCTAAAATTAAATCACCAAATCATTTCCAGGAACTGATGAGAACTTCCCAAAATCTAAATATAATCCCAGTCCTGTCCTGGTCAATGCTGCAGGACCTGTTGGGAGGGTTTCTTTTTTTTTTTTTTTTAAAACATCGTGGGATGTAAGAATTCAGCCTAACTCTGTCACAGCTTTTTTTTTTTTTTGGGTCGTGCAACAGAACAGGACTGCAAAATCTCAGCCGCTGTGGCCTTTTCCACTCCTCCTGCAAGGTGAGGTGGGAAAGATAGCAGCACCCTCTCATGGCGATGAGTGACAGGCATAATGGTGCATCTAAAAGCTGAATTTAAACACACAATGCTCTGAATGAGAGTCTAAACAGCTTTGGCAGCCATTTAACTGAATAAATTAACCCTGTGTGTTATATGTATTTATATTCCCAATATTATTCACCATTTACATGTGTGTATAAAGTTTGGCAAAACCCTGGATTATCAGGTGTTTTTTTTGTTGTTTTTGTTCTTTATAAATATATTAAAATGCATTTTAAAAAAAAAAACCCATTAACATTAAAAGTAACAGAAGCAACTAAACAGGTTTATATTTTGGAAACCTCCATCCAAAAAAAAAGAAAAAAAAAACAAAACGTGATAATTATGTTGATTTGCCCCACAAAGGTGCTTGTCCTCTGAATATTCATGGATTTATTCTGGTCTTCTGGGTGTTAATGTTGACTTTTTAACAGGTGGAGGCGCCGTATTATTGATTATATTTAAAAGTAAACCCTTACATAACTTGGAAAGTTTAATATTACTGCATCTGGAGAGTATTTGATGGTAGATATTGTCTTTCTCTGTTTAGTCTGTTTTGTTTATTTGTTTTTTAGCAAATAACTTTTTGGAAATCAAAATGCTGGTGCAAAAATATTGTTTCATGTGTTATCTGAGATTTTATGTGGATGCAGAAGAAAGTTGAAGACATTATGTGCTCTGGAGATGAGCTTTGTATATATATATATATACACATATATACATACATGTATATATGTGTATATATATATATATATATATATATATATATACACATATATACACATATATATATATATATGGATATATATACATATATATATATATACATATATATATATATATATATATATATATACATATATATATATATATATATATATATATATATATATATATATATATATATATATATATATATATATATATATATATATATATATATATATATATATATATATAGTCTTTTGTTTGTTAAGGAAGTGTTTATTTCTGGTCTTTTTCCTGTAAACACCCATGTAAACTTCACCCTGGATTTCTCCATAACTTTCCAAGAACAACTGTGAGGTTGCATTCGGACTACCTCTTTCACTTCTCATGTCTACCAGCTGCCTGCAGCACCATCATATCTTAAAAACAAAACAAAACAGGACGTAACATATTTTGAATCTTTGAACTTAGTTATTCTGAATTAAAGCAACTTTAAATTTCTGAGGTCAGAAAAAACTTTTTATTTTAAACTTCTTTTTGAAAGAAACCCACAAAAGACAAGGATTTTCTAGAACAACAGAAAAACATTTCTACTAGATGTAAACTATCCAGTGTAATATTAAATTAAACTAAAATAGCACTCGGAGAGCACAAACCTCCACCAAGTGCCACAGTTCTAAAGAAATTTCTGGATCCAAATGGGGATCTGGATCACAACCAAAATTAAAACAGTTCTTCCTTTTCACATTTTCAACAACTCCTGAAAATTTCATGAAAATCTGTCCACAACTTCTTGGGTTATGTTGAACACAAACAAACAAAGAGAAAAACAGGACCTCCTTGGGGAATCATTTTTATATCATGGTACGCAGTGATGATGTGATCATCTTACAGCAAGGTGTCGCCATGTAAAAACTTGACTGGGACGTTTTTACATGGTTTGCTTGTTATGCCTGCATATTCATGGGTTTTCCTTCAGACTAAATACAACTGTGTACAACTGCTTGTGAACCCATTGGTTCCAGACATCCTGGGTGAGGCATGACAAATAAAAATAGTTTTCTTCCGTATTTTTATGTCATGACTTTTAGTGACCCATCCGATGCATTATGCAGCACAATCAGAAAACAAAGGGTCAAACTTGGAGAAATACTGATCTTGTTTCTCATAACTGTCACCATGCATCCTGACAAGGTGTTGCAACACCGAGATGTCTGACATGGTTCCATATGGCTTTCAATGAAACTTGTCAGAAAAAATTACTCCAACAGGATGGATAAGTTGCATTCCAGCAGAATGTGGTCAAACTGAGTAGACTCCTCATACAACGCCCAAAGTTTCACAATTTCTACTCACAATGCTGAGATCCAGGGCTTTTCATGTCAAACAAAAGATGGCTGACAGATCTGCATTAAAGCAGTGCTTCTTAATCCTGGTGTTTGGGGTCTACTGCCTTGCATGTGTTACAGGTAACCCTACTTTAACACACCTGACTCAAATCAATGGCTCTTTATCAGGTTTTCATAGAACTTGGCAAGCATTTATCTAATCTGCATCAGGTGTGCTGGAGTTGGTAACTAAAACATGCAGAGCAGTGGGTCAAGAAATTGCATTAAACAAACCAATCCCGTCAAAGTAACAGTTGTTTTGCATAAATAAATGTTGCATCTGTTTTCGAGGGATTGTAGACATTCACCTTGCATTGTGCTAACCCAGTGCTGTTCACTCCTTTTCTTTTATTTAACCTTGAGATTCAGCCAAACGGTGACTGCTGCTCCTCCGTCTCAACACACACATTTCCCTTAATTTAAACAGACTGTCCAGTCTGGCTGCACACCCCCATCAACCTGACTGTGCACAGCGAGGCGAAATGAAGACGCTCAGAGCACTAACATGTGAGCCAGAGAGAGAAAGGCTCAAGGGCATGTAATACCACGCTGAGCCGAGTGCCCGTGAAAGAGGGGATTATTTCACATGGCCCTGGTGTCCTGATGGCCTGCTCCAGAAATACAAGCCTGGCTAAGCTGCACATCCATCATCCAGAGCGCCTGACAAGTGAGAGGTAGTGAATGCTGCTGATCTCTGTGAAGCGGTGAAGTGCACACCTGGCATCCAAAGCTATGTCATGAACACTTAGTTAAATGCATCTGTGCATTCATCCAGTTTTACATGCTAAAACATGACAGAAGATGGAGTAAATTACATAAGAGCATTTCAAAAGAGGAGTTTGAAAACTGCATTTATCCTCACACTTTAACCCATTAACCCAAGCCTGGATGCAGCATGACAGCTGTGTACTCCTCTTGAACTGGGAGTGACAGCTGCTCGCTTCCCTTTTTCAAGTTTGATGCAGCATTGGTGCCAGTCATGGGCTGAAACTTTTTAAACACCATTTTGAAATAATGAAAAAAAACAACTAAAAGCGGCTATTTAAACCCAGAAGACTGCAGGTTTGACTGGAGATTGGTTTTGAGTTGCACAGGTCCAACTCAAAACCTGCTGGAGCAGGCGCTTTTTCTCTTCATCTGGGATGAAGCAAGCAAAACAGAGAGCATCACACAGCGACGGCGGCTTGGTTATTTAGCCACTTCTAAGCACTGTGTCAGACTGATGAAAAAGAGAAGAAAATTAAAGTAATACTACAAGTTTCCAACCTCAAAACTCTGTGCTTCTGACTCGTTTTGACGCCACACTGACACTCATTATGCTTCATCCTGGAGCTGCTGTTGCCCCGCAGCATCCTGGGGGCTGAAAAACAGCACGTCAAATCCTAATGATCCAGCTTGTCGCATCATGTGACTGCTGCGGTTTAATTTACAGCTCTGCATCACATGCCAGCAGCTGAAAATCAGCAAAATGGACATTTTAGACTCTTACTAGCAAAGAAACCCAAGGTGACATCATCAGAAGAAACCAGGCGAAAAAACAGATCAACAAAATAAGCAATAAGACTGGAGTCAACATCGAGCTGGCTTTTGTTAGGGACAGAGACATTCTGTCCACTGGCCATGCTGGGCATTTTATAAGACCACTAAGACCACTCTTTCCCTTAGGTCTCTGTGCCTGAGTAATCAATTAGTCCAAATAGCTTAAAAATTCCTTTTCTGATCGTTGACTCATGAAACACATTGATCAGCAGTCCATTGGTTCTGTTCTGAACTGAGACCAGGCTGAACCTATCAGATACTTTAAACCCCTTCAGCTCTGTACCAGTAAATGCAGACCTCCATCAGAACCCAGAAGGGAAAACAGAGAGGAGGTGCAGAGAAAATGTGACTAAAAAAACAAAACAAAAAAAAAAAAAACAGAGAAGAAATCTGGATTCTCTGTTTTAATTATCTGGAAGATAATTAAATCTTTTTTTTTGTATCTGGTTGATACATCATCTCCAGAAGAGAAAATATTGTGATGGCAGCTGAAACAGAGACTGTCCTGTGTCCTTTTTCCCTCAAATACAAAGTATTGTAACAAGGGAAACATATGATCCATTTATCAGCTTTAAATGAGGCTAAAAGTGCCATTTAATTGCACCAACCAATCATTTGAACTTGGCGACTGATGTGGTACATGTTGTTCCGTCTTTCCTGTCCTCTCCACCCCAACCAGTCGAGGCAGATGGCTGCCCTCTCTGAGCTGGGTCCTGCTGGAGGTTTTCTTCCTGTTAAAGGGGAGTTTTTTCCTTCCCACTGTCGCCGCGTGCATGCTCTGGATGGGGGATTGGATCTACGTCATGACTCGATGCAATCAGTTGGTTTCTATTACAGGATATGTATGAATTGGCTTGAAATTATGTGTATGTTGATTTGTGCATGTAAAGTGCCCTGTGACAACATTGTTATGAAGTGGCGCTATACAAATAAAGTTGAAAGTTGAAAGTTGGGATTGCAGCTGCAAATTGAGCATGCATCCTGAGTCTTTGCCCACCTCCTGGCTGCCTGTTTCTTGACATTGCTGAAGGTATGTGGTGTGCTCCTCCTGCAGCTTTGTTCTTCTTGTAGGCCTGTGGTGCAGTGTATTGTGGCCGCCTCACTTAGTAGCTCGAATCAGAGCAGATCCTCCTTGGGAGACTTGTGAATCACTGCTGGTATGTACATCTATCTTGATGGTATTTTGCCATGAGTCACCAATCATTTTAAGTGCATCTGCTCCCAGAAAGGCGTTAGCTGGTCGATCTCCCTGGAGCCAACAAGTATTGTCTGATCTGTTCATTTTGGTCTGCTTCACATGACTCGTGCTCCCTTCAGCTTTCATTCAAGTTTATTAATTTCTGTCTGCATCACAGGGTCTCCAGGCCTGAACCAGCACCTCATCCTGTAAGCAGCTTGCCCTAACGGGAACTCTGCTGCTGCTTCGCTTTGGCTTCATCTCTGCTTTTTTGTTCCTTTTAAATGCGGGCTTACTTGTTGTTCCTGACTGACTCATGAAGCTGGAAGCTGTGATGGGCGTGTTGAGACCCTGGGGTTGATACCTTAACATCAGCCAGTCAAAATATCAGAGTCGATATGTTGTTAAATATTGAGATACCACTTTACTGATACAAAACCTGTAATTTCTTTACACTTCTGAGAGTTTTAGGCTGTAAAACTACATGTGAACTCCAGTGACAGCGTTCCTTCTATGTCACATATGATCATATGATCATGGCAGCCAATCAGACGTCATGATGGCACAATGATGCTGCTGCATCATTTTTAACTGGTTTAATGCAGACAACTGGGCATTAAATTTGATTGTATTTATCATTTTACCTTTATACAATTGTGTTTTTATTTTACATGTAATTAATATGAAAGATTCTGTGGACAGGGAAAGCTATGGTATGCCCATCCCTTCTTTAAACCATTTTTTTTGTATATGTGTGAAAGAGATTTTAGCTTTTTTAGAATTTTACATGTCAATAAATAATTTTTTTTTTGACAAATTTCACATATAATGAAGCACAAAGATTTGTAGTGATTATGATCATTCATGAGCCGGTCTCAAGAAAAAGTAAGAGTGATGATGAACTCCAAGTTCATAGCAAAAGATCCTTAATAAAGAGAGGCTCAGGTGGTCGAGCAGGTTACCCAGTAACTAGAAAGTTTTAGTCCAGTTTGCTGTTGACAAGACATTCCCACCCCCGACTTCAAGTTCACTGAAGAGTGAGTCACGGGGAAAGACATTGCATGTATTTGACCATTTTTATACCCAATTCTGTCAACCTTTGTGCACAGTTTCATAACAAGGATTTGTTTCGTAAGCGTCTGCTTGTGATTCACAGGAAGAAAGACGTCTGAAACTGTTGTTGACTCATGGGGATGGATTAAATAAACCTCAGTCAGCAGGTATTTGAATGAGAAAACGTCTCATAACATATTCTCATCATATGTTGTGGTGATTGCTTTTCAGCTCATCATCGAACAACATTTCAGCAGAAAATGTGCCGTCTGCATAAAACAAAGACAGATTAGAGCCCTTTAATTCTGAGGAGGGATTTTCTTCAGATTTATTTCAGCATTATGAAATCATATTGAATAAATGTTTTAAAAACTAACAGATTCTTCCAAATTCACACGGTAACGCCACATCAGGTACTTTTGGCAAAAAAAGAGAAAAAAAATTATCAATTTCCCCCCAAACTTTATATGATTTTAGACAGAAATTGCACAGTGATGCAGGGTCATCACAAAGTGTTGCATTCACCTGTAAAAAAAAAGCCTATGCTGCACAATTTCTTTGAAACAAAAGAGAAAAGAAGAAAGAAAAAAAAAACAAAGAACACAATAAAGGTCATCCATCCAGTTACATTTTAGTATAATTGGTGTGAAACCAAGAAATAGTGTTAAAAATATTAATAAAAAGGGATGACCGAAATAATAAAGAATTTAAACAAATTAACATAAATGAGCATAAAGGACCTCCAAAATCCCGGGACAGATGCGGGGGAGTAAACCAATCAGGGATAGAAGAATAATTCCTTTATCCTGAGCAATGGTTTCCATGTTTGTGAAAATTTATCAGCGAATCCCGGTAGATTAAAATAACAGAAATAATTTCAAAGGATAGTGTAATATATCTATTTAATATGACTCAGAGGATCAAATATCGCACCATGAATGCATCTTTCCAACACAAATTTGTTTTTCTCCACATGCAGGCACAGCTTGTTTCATTATTTTATAAGGCTGATGCTACATGCGCCTCACATGACCTGAGACACTGAAAGTCAGCATCAGTCTACCTGATTAGTGATGCTGGTGCATAAATACTTTTAAGGAAGAAGCAGAAGTATTCAGAGTTGTTTGACCACCAACTGATGACTCCTGTTTGCAGGAATTAAAAACACCCATCACACACATTTTCAGTTGTCCTTCTAGTCTTTCTGGCTTGGTTTATGGTCTGTGCTATATGGGTAAGGTATAACCCAAATGTCCTAGCTTTGATGAGTTTCAGACAGTTGTGACAGTCAGATGTGGCCTAAAATACAAATTTAGGTCATGTCAGATCTTTGGCTGAGTTTAGGCAGCTACATTCCCTCTGAGTTGATGCAGTAATTCCAGGTCATGTTAAAACCTGCAAGTAATTGTTCCTAACATTCTTTATCATACGTAACCTAATTTTTTTAAAATTCATTTGCGTATTTAACCTTTGTTTTAACATGCAAATCCTTGAGATGCAAATCATCTCTTTTACAAGCACAGCCTGGCCAACATAGCAGCACAAACACAGACAGGAGTTACTTTGTATTACACAATACCTAGAAGTAGTAAAACATGCACAATGTCAAAACAAAGACTATTCCACATGTCAAAGCTTGTCATTTAGCAAATTGCCGGCGGAATCCCATTTTCTCCCATCAATATGTTTATGACAAGAACCTGCTCCAGTAAGATGGAGCAGAGTAGATGAATGAACTCTTCCCAAATGTGGTGCCAGCAGATTATGTGATGGGTTCTGTTTGAGACTTTATAAAAGTTAGACGGAGCCTCCATGACGTCATCGTAGATTTCTGAAAAGCCAAAGTGAAGCTCATTCAGTGGTTTCCACCGTCGCCATCTTGGCTGCATCACGTGTGCCGCTGTACCTGGAATATAAATAAATGTGTAGAGCTGAGAGGGGGGCTGTGAGCATGGGGGATGGACTCCAACCTGCCAATAGCTCAGAGCTAGCTGAGCTAACAGGAGCTAACCAGCTAACAGGGGTAGGCAGGCTAAGTCTCACTTTCTGTGATTGACGGGTACCTGATGTGTACCTGTCAGTTAGAAAGATATGCTCCTAATTATGCCAAATTTCATAGTTAAATTACTTGTAAGTGGAAGAGTTAAATTCACTCCTCCCGCAGTTGTCACGAAGGTAAACCTGACCTATTAAACGTACAATGGTTTTTGAAACCAAGTAAGTGTGTTTATCTATACT
Organism: Telmatherina bonti; assembly: GCF_933228915.1. Taxonomy (NCBI): domain Eukaryota; kingdom Metazoa; phylum Chordata; class Actinopteri; order Atheriniformes; family Telmatherinidae; genus Telmatherina; species Telmatherina bonti. Next base: position 7,885,057 of record NC_136611.1, on the reverse strand, counting down.
GTGAAGTTGGTCTTTTTAGCATGGGACTCATTGGGGATTGACTACCCAGTTTATTGAGGGTTTTGGAGACTTATGCTTCGGTTTCACGTGCAGAGGTTACCGCTTGGTTTGAATGTAAGTAAACAGGCAAAGGTATGAAATAATCTAGTGGTTCTAAAAGATTATCTTCTATAACCCCCCCCCCCCCCCCCCCCTTTGGAGAAATAAACATTCCCATGCCCCTTCTATTATATATACATGTACCTATATACAGACAGATAAAGCGAGAGAGGGAGAGAGTTGCTTAATGTGTAACAACTAAATAAATATGAGTTATTAAAATTTCATGGGTGAGAATCTCATGGATGATCAGTATCAGTATCTTTTATTAATTACATAGCCGTGTTTTGTTTTGGATACTTTAAGAAAAACAACTATAAGGCACATTGGTATCATTTCTTTTGGGCTCCATTTGTGATTCAGGAAGACAAACAGTTTTAAACAGGAACTTTGGATGTTTTATTTTTGCAAAGCAATCTTGGTTCAAAATAATGTTGCTGTGAAAAGCAGCACTGCAGGGAAAATATGACTCAGCAACATGATATTTATTACATTAAAGTTAACTTTCAATAAACCACCTCCAAAGATTATGTGGTTTGGCACAGCAGACCCTGATTTCTGTTGCGTTCCACAGTTCTTCTGAAGCACTGGCATGGTCCAACAATAGCTTTGCATATAACCATGTACCAGTGAAAAAGCTTGCAAGCAGACTGGGACAGCCAACCTACCTCGGGATACAGTGATGTAAAATGATTTATGATCAGTAAAAAATCTTACAGCTGCTTAATGAGGTTGCAGTGACATTCGTAAAGTACCTCTCCGTTCTCCAAATATGGTGACAAACGTTGCAGCAACGAGCCTTTTAATCTAAAGGTAAAATAAAACCATGATTTATGCCTAAGATAGAAGCCCAGAATTACTTTTAATTACTCGATCATGTTGTCAAGGTGACGTCTCAACGGCAAAGTGTTATCTAAAATAAAACCCAGATGTGTTTAGAGTATAAACTTTTTAAATAAAAATGTCCTTGCAGCTGCTTGACAGAGCAAGGCAGCAGAGGAAAATAAGAGTAAAAGAATCATCAAAGACAACAGAGCTGATGTCGATAGGAGGGTTGGGGGGAGTTGAGAATCAAATGTTAAGTGGAAATGTCTCATTTGGACCAGAGTGGCTGGGGATCCCACGCCTGCAGAACAAATATCCTATAATTGTGAACCAGGGTCTTCTGAGCTATTTTTAGCTTGTGTTGCCATGTGTGAGGAATGTTGGCTGCTGCGTTCTCAGGCAACTGTACATTCTCAATGCTCATGATGTGGAGTCATCGTCATCCCATGCATGAATGGAGAACATGATCTGCTCATTTTCACAGAGCTGAACAGCTGAGATGCAGCAATAAGGGAGGAGCACATGTATAGATGCTTTGTTTTGGTGTTTGTTTATTTATTTAGATCCCCATTGGCTCCTGACTAGCAGTTGCTATTCTTCCTGGCGTCTACAACATCAGGATATAAATGCATAACCCTTTTGAACGAAGAGGATGTACATAAAACATTCAACATGATGATAAAATATAAGGAAAAATAATCGATATGAAAAAAAAATGTGTGTGTGTGTGTGTGTGCTTTAAATCAATGATAGCAATATAAAAACTAAATGCACATCAAGGAAAATGTTTTAAACAAAAAAGAAAACCCACTGATCCTTCTTAGACCAGAAATTAAATAAATTATACTTTAAATTGTCATTTTATGTAACTGAAATGAAAATTAATGACTGACCACTTTATTAAGTAAACTAATTAATACATATTTAATTAGCTAATCAACATGACTCAAGATTAAAACTGAGCATCAGAATGAGGACGAAGGGAGATATAGGTAACTTTAAACGTGGCATGGTTGTTGGTGTTAGTAACTGGTGATCTACTGGGATTGTCACCCACAACCATCTCCAGGGTTTACAGAAAATGGTCTGAAAACGAGAAAATATCCATCAGACTGGTTGGAGATAATAAAACAGCAATGGTAACTTAAATAAACACTTGTTCCAACCAAGGTTTGCAGGGTACCATCTAACACGTCCAGCCTGGAAGCAGATGGTCTCCAGCAGCAGAAGACCACAGCGGGTTCCCTCCTGTCAGTAAGAACAGGAAACTGAGGCTACAATTCACACAGACTCACCAGAACTGGACAATAGAAGATGGAGAAACGTTGCTGGTCTGATGAGTCTCCAGTTCAGCTCCACATTCACATGGTAGGATCAGAATCTGCTGGAAACATCATGACAACATGGATCCATCCTGCCTTGAATCAGAAATGAAGCCTCGTGTTGGTAAAATGGTGTGAGGTACACTTTGGGCCCCTTTAGTACCAGTATGACATGGTTTAACCTCCACAGCCTACCTGAGTCCTGCTGCTGACCATGTCCATCCTTTTCTGAGCACAGTGTAGCATCTTCTGATGGAAACTTCCAGCAGGATGATGCACCATGTCACAAAGCTCACATCATCTCCACCATGACGATGAGTTCACTGTCCTCCAACGGCTCCACAGTCACCAGATCTACATCCAGCAGAGCAGCTTTGGGATGTGGTGGAACGGGAAGTTCTCATCATGATGTGCAGCAACTGGATCAAAATCCATGTTGGGATGGATACCAAGAATTAAAGCAGTTTTGAATGTAACATGAGGTCCAGTCTGGTGCGAGCGAGAAGAACCTAATAAAGTGATCAGTGAGTATTTATCAGGAAAAACAGTTGATATGCATTTAAATCCAAGAAGTTATATTCAGCGATTTTTACTATAGAAATCTTTTTCCTAAAATTCCCATTCTAAATGATAAAAAAAAAAAAGCATTCCTATGAATACAGATTTGATACCTGCTAAATTATTCTTGTTATAAAAGGAAACCAGGAGTATTTTCATGTAATTGAGCATAAAAAATTTGTTATGTTCCTTGTTCTCATGCAAGTCTGACATATAGTTTGTAAAATACTTTCTAGTTATTAACGTTTGCCACAACTCAGATGTAGGAACAAAACATATGAATAAATACCTCTAACCTCAGTCTTAGATCTTAAATCTTGAAGTCAATCCAATCTGAAATTAACTTAGACCTCGCAGAGTTGTGGTGAAGTTGTGGTTGGAAAAAGGGCTCAGTGTCCATGTTTTAATTGTGCATTTTGTTATTTTTACCAGTGCTGACTGAATTAGCATCAGTGAATAACCGTGATGTCTCACCAGACAAGTTTTTAGAGATACACAGCTGCTGCAGGCGCAACCCAGTTTAATTGTTCCTCTTTCTAGTGGTTAGATTTGATGGGAAACGGTGTTTATTAAACATGTTGATCATCCAAGAAACGCACATGATAGTTTAAATTCTGAGAAATTGTGTTTAGCTCAAGCTGACACCTTGTTTAAATGGTGTGCCAACTTTGCTCACTCATTGTGCATCAACTGACCTTCATGATGCCGAAGCGGAAGTCTGGAAAAGATCTGCAACATTTCACTTTTACCTGGCAAATACTGAAAAGCAAGAAAACATTGGAGCATGTGTCCATACAGTGTTAGCTGTTGCTGTATGTAACGCTCATGAGAAGGTTGAAACAGTGGTAAAAGTAGCCTCACCTGCAACGTTCAGTGTCTCGATGAGCTGCTCTCATAAAGCTTTTTTTTTTTCAGCCAATCACACATGTTCAAGTCTGAACATAAATTATCATGTTGTATCGGTGTATTAAATTCCACTTTGCACTTTAAATGTTTCATGTAAATGATGTCCTTTACTTGCAATAGTTCATTGTACTGCATGACTTTTTTTTTTTCTTTTTTTTTTTTTTTTAGCTTGTTCTATATCTATATTATCCTAATACATGTGTACATATAGGCCCTACTTTGCTACTTTCTATATCTCATTTTTTAATCTTATTTTCTTTTTTTTTTTTTGTATTACCATGAGGAAGACTCCTAATTTTGTTGAGTTTGTTGCAATTACAATGAAGATATCCGGTAACACCTTACAATAATGGTACAAATGATATACTATAAGTAATATGTAACTCATGATGAACTAACCCATTCATTTATGAAGACTTTATTATGAATTCCTGTTGCTCATCATGAACTAATGATGATCTCAATGTTGATTCATGTGATTACTTGACTTATAACCAATTTTCAATTGATGAACATTAGTTCACTGTTAATTCATTAATATGTCAACAAATTTGCCAGTTTAGATACAAATATATGATTTAATTCCCTGCTTTTTTTTTTTTTTTCTTCTCATTTTTATTTAAAGTAAGACACACTCAAAGAAGTTTATTTGGGTAACATGGATATGTAAAAGTGCCTGAAGTGATTATTAGGGTTTGAATATCACGTATTAATGCAGTGTATTTAACAAAGCTATGACACTGGTATATTAAGGAAATGCTTTTTATCAAATATGTAGCTGCTTTTGTAACAACAAAACAAACACAAAAACCTACAATAAACCTTTAATAGTCACTCAAAGTGCTTTTACATCCATGTTCACCCAAATAAACTTCTTTGAATGTGTATTTGGAATTAAATATGTATCTAAACTGGCAAATTTGTCATCATATTGATGAATTAACAGTGAACTAATGTTAATTTATTGATTATCAATTAAGGATCAAGTAAACACATGTCTAAATGTTGAGATCATCATTAGTTTATGATGAGCAACAGAAATTCATGATAAAGTCTTCATTAATAAATACATTAGTTCATTATAAGTTACACATTACTTTACAATAATGGTACAAATTATATAGTTAGGTGTTACCAGATATTCTGATTCATCCAGAACCTCTTTGCCTCCCAACGTCCTGCTTGAAGTCAGAATCTCACCAAATATTACAGTCTTTATCCATCCATCCATTTTTTGCCGCTCATCCGGGGTCGGGTCGCGGGGCAGCAACCTAAGCAGGGAACCCAAGACTCCCCTCTCCCCAGCCACATTTGCCAACTCTGTGGGGGGATCCCAAGATGTTCTGAGTCTCCCCCGGGGTCTCCTCCCTCACTAGGGAGATATCCAGGAGGCATCCTGACCAGATGCCCGAACCATCTCAACTGGTTCCTCTCAATGCAGAGGAGCAGCGGCTCTACTCTGATCTCCTTCCGGATGACTGAGCTCCTCACCATATCTCTAAGGGAGAACCCGACCACCCTGCGGAGGAAACTCGTTTCAGTCGCCTGTATGCGAGAGATCTCGTATACTGTCTTCATCTGTCAGTAAAAATATGATGGTGTTTTACATTGGCTGCATTGGTCCTCTGCAGGCAACCACATCAGCTCTCAGCTATTTGGGGACTTTTACAGAAAACCCCAGATAACTGACATGTTTGGGATTAACTTTCAGGCAAAAAGTGGACCAGAAGTCAGCTGCTGGCCAGGACATATAGAAATTTCCTTGTGGGCAACCAGTGGTGGCCAAGGCTTTTGGCAGATATGCTGACATGTAGTCAACACCACAAGTCAAGGCCTAATGTTAGCCAAAGATTTTTGCGGTTTCTGGGAAGGAAATCTCACTCCGCAATAAAAGATTAAACAAAATAAGGTCATGCAGACAGAAGCCCCTCGCCCACTTTTTACTGCAGAATCAGGCCTTCTTCAGTTTCACAGTACATTTTACATCAATCTCAGCAGGTTTTTAATGCGGAAGTGCCAATTATTTTTTGGTTATTTTGGATTCTTTTATATCTCCAATGTAACTTTTCCCCTTTAAGATCTAAAATACTATCAACCAAGGAATTTATAAAGCTATCCAAACAATATGGAACATGTCATCTCACTGGAAGCTAAAAAATACAAGAATCCCCAAAATAAAACCTTTAAAGAACCTGCAACTCCATTTGTGTCGTGATGTGTGGTTGTAGAGAAGATCAGGGTTGGTTGGTGAGGAAAATAAGAATTTCTCAATAAAATAAGCCAAACAGAAGCAGAGACTAGGTGTCCAAAAACAGAAGTCTGAAGCAGAGATGCAACCAAACCAGGACCAGAAAAAGATTGACAGTGAACACAGGAAAGCTGGTGGCAGAAGTACTGACAGGAGAGATGGTCTGTATGCAACTGATGTGTGGCAAAATGTCAGTAAAACCTTGTGTGACAGAAGTGATATGATGTAAACAGAACAGGCTCCATGAAATAGAGATGGAGGTTGAGCTAAATAAAGAAATCAGTTTGAAAGTTAAACAGAAGTAAAGGAAAGTAGAACAAGGAGCACATGCCAGGAAAGTTTGTGTGTTTTGCAGGTAGAAGTGATAACAAGAAAATTGATGTTTGTCTTTTCCATTTGTTTTCTTGTGTCTGGACATTTCATCAAACTGAGACACTCAAGCAGTCGCTAAAGACTTTTATTTTCTCTTGTCTTCCTGCAGGTCATGAAGACTCAGAACCCAAAACTTGGGTGCAAATATGACCGGGAGTATGAAGATTATCAGCTCTTCGTCACGTATGAAGACATTCTGCAGCAGTTTTAATGAGCTGAAATGTCATTTTAGCTTTTTAAAATTCATTTTCATTCATGAGTATTCAGTGAAATTCCAGTATTATCTATTCAGGTTAATGAGATAATGTGTCCCTGTTGTGGTGGTATACATGCCACCGCAATAACACAGAAACGCCGCAAGACAGCAGCAGAGATCAACTGACTGCACTGCAGAGCCACCGCTCACATCACACAACCTGATCATCACCTGCAGAGGAGGAAGCCACAGAGGCTGAGAGGTTCACAGCATCAGAGGTTTATGATGGCTAGGTTTATTAGCTACTGCAGAAAATAAACTATTTTTTCTGAATTCAAATGCAAAACGGTTTAAAGAGCAGGGAAGCTTGTCCATTATATAGGTGTGGTTTCTCTCCAGATGCTTCAGCTTCACTGTTAATTTTTTATCTTTATTTTTTTATTCATCGCTATCATCATCTCACCATCATCACTGACTCTAACAAGGAATTGATCAATAACAATTAACTACTTCTACAAATCATAATAACTGTTGTCCTCACTATCATCTCCCCAAAAAGAGGAAAAATTTAGCCCAACAATCACAGGACTGGAGTAAATGATTCCCAGTCCAGCAGGGTAAAATATCTCTTATTGTTCATTTATGGGTCATTCTCAGACCAGAGGAGATATCTGACCCACAGCCCAATAGTTTGTTCTGTTTTGTGTTATTATACTTTAATAATTATTAAAAAATAGAAAAAAGAGAGGGAAAAAATTGAATTGATTGCTCTGAATTTTTCCTAGGAGTGAGTGTGAGTGGTGGTTTGTCCATCTCCGTTGACCCTGACTGGTGACCTGTCCAGTTTGTGCTCTACCTCTCGTCTGCTAATTGCTGGGATAGACTCCAGCTTCCAGCTTCTCTGTGACCCTGAATCAGATTAAGTGGTATAGAAAACAAATAAATGAAAGGTCATTTAGCTGCAGCGTTAAACTACAGTTCAGTGATACTTTGGTTTTAATTAAATATTTGCATGTTTGAAAGCTTGTGTCCTGCATGCGGTTGCACATCATTGTTTGCGCACGCCCTCATAAATACATACAATATGTTGGACTGCAAAATGCAGCTGACCAGTAAGGCTGCAGATATAAGTTTGATCACATTAATTTTATATTGATTCAGTGTGTAATAATTTGTTTTTTGCTGACATAATGAATTATGCTACGATACAATTATGATACATATAATTCAGGAGCCATCCTTCTATGCGACAATATTAGATGTTGATTTAAACAAAAATTTCCAATCCTATCAAACCACATAATGAAATTAAACAATATATTTAGTGGCATATTTTTATTCACGGATCTTAAAGACACATTTGGCAAATTTCTGAATTTAAAACTTTGCATTTTGAACTTATATGATGGCGTATAAATATCTATTCTGTGTGTTTCTGAGGCCGTCTTAAGACTGACGCAACGCTCTTCACAACTTTTTCTTCCGGGATGCTGTGTGACGTTGCAGCTGAGTTTCCCTTTATGCACCTGTCACATGATAGCAGGCAGATTTAAACCAACCTACACTGATGCTTTTCCATTACACTTAAAAATTGCGCAAAAACTTAATATCACAATGAAAAAACATTAACAAAACACCAACATTTCAAAGAAAGTCTGAAATTGCTAAGACTTTTTGTGCTCTCATGAGGTGGTTTTTCAGACGTTTTGATATAGAAACCTATTGCAAAAGTGTAATGGAAACACTTTTTTTTGCATTTACGTGTCCCCGGACGAAATGGGGGTGATGACCAGTTCATTTCCAGTACAGATGGCGCCGCGTGGAACAAACAATAGCGAATTTCAGAGTTTTAGAAAAGAAAATGAGGGAGAAAAGCTCAGAAAAGCTGTAGCAAATTCTCTGCAGCAAGTAGAAAATTCAAAATTGACACTACATAGGAACCTTGCATGAGCCACAATTCTTTTAGGAACGAGATTTTATGAGACTTCAGGCTAATGCGCAAAACACTGTTAGCCGATGTCAGATTAAACTTCCTGGTTTGGACCCTCTTGTGGAATCTTCAGGGCAAAGGAAGTATGAAGGAGCATCTGGACCTGAAGCAGCTTATCTCACGGGAAGCAAATATTTTTCTGAAAAATGTGTGTATCTTACTGCTTTTTTGGACCCAGGCTGAGTCATTAACAGACCATAAGCCCACTGAAAAACTCTGATGCAGTGAGGTCACTTAGTTGAAAACTGACAATCTAAAGATTGAGGCAGTGAAATAAACAGTCGGGGAGCAAATTTTTAAACACCAACAGGAAAACCTGCCTTCTCCAAACTTCATAGGGGATATTAAGCAGTGGGGGGGTTGGCTGCAGTTTTTCTTGGCTTCCATAAATTCTTGATTTTATCTTGCAGGGACAATCTGGCATGTCCTCTGGGCAGGCAAATATTTCTGTGGTGGATGTGGAAAAAGCTAAACAACATTGAATAGTGAAGGTAAATGTGTGATGTCAGTGATAAATACTGTAATCAAAGTGTTTTCTGTGTTGATGTAAATAACACCTAATTTGCTCCTCCTAAACGTAAAAGTAACACAGGGTTCGTCATCTCTTTACTTGAACACTGACATCACCTTTAAAAAGTCAGCATGCAGATGCTCCATGACAGCAACATGTTATGTAGGAAAATATGACCTTCAATTCCAATTATATATGAAGTCCCTTGAGTTCTATTTGTTCTTCCTTCTGTTGCAGTAAAGGAAAAGGAACAAAAACTTACATCTGGTCAGCTGATCAATGATCCTTTTTTTTTTTTAAAGTTTATACACTTGGGGAATTATTAAAGCTTTTCCAGAAAGCTCAGCTGCCTGCATAGTTGGAAACAAGGGTGGCACACATTCAGTCATCGGAAACCGTATGATGAGAACTGCAGAACGTAGCAACAGTCCTCTGAAGGTTAGTCGCTGGCAACTTACTGCACACTTATTCTGAGATGTTTTCTGAGTGTGGTACAAAATTGAATGAATTAGGGTTGTTTTATCATTTTTAACTGGGCAGATTATGAACTTACTTGGAAGTTGAGTTTAATTTTATCCACATGATACATGAACACTTAAGATTTAAAGCATCTCTTCTGAACTTTGGCAGATTTTGGCATTTTAGTAATTTTAGCATTTGGTAATGGGTCCCGTTGACAGGCTGAATAATTCAGAAAACAATAGAAACTGGCAGTCTACAAACACTGTTAAACAATATATGGAGGAACTTGGTCTTTGCGATATATGGCAGTCTTTTCATCCTAATATCAAGGAATGCGCTTTGTTTTCCTCAGTTCACCACTCATATTCTAGGCTAGATTATTTCCTGGTTAGCAACTCGTTGGTGTGTATGATTTCAGGAACCCAGATCCACCCCATTACAGTCAGCAATCATGCACCAGTTTCCTTCACTGTAAGAAATACAAGAATCACACCACCTGCTAAAAGCTGGAGATTCAATACAGCACTGCTTAAAGACCCTGACTTTATCAGCTATTTCACAAAAGAATGGGCTGTTTACCTAGAAAATAATGATAAACCAGGAGTTTCAGCATGTGTTCTGTGGGAAGCAGGTAAGGCGGTAATGAGAGGAAAAATGATCTCTTTTGCATCATATAAAAAAAAGAAGGATAACTAAAAAATATCAGAACTAGAATTAAGAATTAAGTCATTAGAGGATGCCTACAGTGCTTTACCAAATGAACAAACGTATCAAATAAGGAAGGCGAAACTTGAATTAAACAACATAATCAATGAAAGAACGGAGTTTCTGGTGCACAGGTTACGCTTGGAGAGTTTTGAACACAGCAACAAATCTGGAAAATTTTGGAGTTCTATCAAGTATTCTGGAAAATACTGGCCCCTACGTTTTTCAAAATGGTGACACAAATAAAGGAAAATGGCTACTTACCCCAAAACATGAACTTTGCCAGCATCATTGTACTGTTAAAACCAGGCAAAGACTCCACACTTCCATCTAGCTACAGACCCATATCACTGATAAATGCAGACCTTAAAATAATCTGCAAAGCTTTAGCTGCAAGGTTAGAGAAAGTAACTCCTCTCATTATACAACCTGATCAAACAGGCTTTATAAAAGGCAGATATTCCTCTGTTAACATGCGCAGGCTAATCAATATAATAGATTACCATCAATAACCTGGAAACAACAATTGTTTCTCTGGATGCAGAGAAGGCTTTTGATAGAGTGAATTGGAAATTCTTATTAGCTACTTTAAATAGATTTGGCTTTGGACCTTCCTTTCTTGACTGGATCAAAATCTTATACAGCTCCCCTAATGCGAGAGTCAGGACGAACGATCAAACCTCTCCAAGTTTTAATCTTCAAAGGGGCACCAGACAAGGTTGTCCACCCTCTCCCTCACTCTTTGCTGTATTTATTGAACCAATAGCTGCTGCAATTCGACAGAATCAAATTATAAAGGGCATCCAGTCCAAAAATATAATTCATAAAATAAGCCTTTATGCCGATGATATTTTACTATTCCTCCAAAACTCACAAACATCATTATCTGAAACAATCTCACTAATTAATAAATTCTCATCACTATCTGACTACTCTATTAATTGGTCCAAGAGCACAGTCCTACCAATTAACTGTAGGTTTCAAAATCCATCCAACACTAACTTACAATCAGGTAACATTAGATACTTAGGCATAAATATTCCCCCCAGGCTCTCAGAACTGATAACATGTAATTACACTAACCTTCTTAAGACAATAGAAGATGATCTCACTCGCTGGAAGTCACTCCCCATTTCACTTATGGGGAGAGTTGCTACAATAAAAATGATGGTTCTACCCAAAATCAACTACCTGTTCTCCATGATTCCTATGAAACCTCCCTCCACCTGGTTCAAATCACTAGAATCATACACTTTCCAATTTCTCTGGAAAAATAAACCATCCCGGATTAGTTTAAAAACGTTACAAAAACCTAAAGATCGGGGAGGCTTAGACTTGCCTAACTTTCAATTTCTTAGCAAATAGGCTGCAATATATCTTAAAATGGCTTAAACCGAGTCCATTAGATGAACCATGGATAGACTTAGAACAAACATTCTGTGACAATGTGGAAATCTCTAATCTTCCATTCTTCAGCTTCAGTGTAAAAAAGTTAAAGTGCTTCAAAAGCATCAACATTAGCACCTCTCTGACAGCTTGGTGGGAATTTCTTAAAAAAACCCAATTCATCAATAATCCCATGTAATCTCACACCTATCTGGAAAAACCCTGACATTCTTCTAAACAAAAATATGATCAACTTTAAACAATGGATTAATAAAGGAATTAATTATTTAGAGCATATTATCCATAACAGAAGAATTTTATCTTTTGACACTCTATCATCACAATGTGGAATTAATAGTAGCAGATTTCTAGAATATCAGCAACTCAAATCCATTATACTTACGAAATTCCCCCCTTCATCAAATAGACTTGGAACTTCCTCCCACAGTAGCAGAATTTATGGAACTTCGTAGCCCAAAGTTACTTTCAAAAATATACAGGTCGATGTCAAAAATAAATTATTCAAATTCCTTGCCAACTTCCAAATGGGAGGCAGACCTATCTATCAGTCTCAGTTAACCTTCATGGCTGCAAATATGTCTAAATGCTTTTAATATGACAGACAGTTCAAATCTACTACTCATCCAATACAAAATTCTTCATAGAACACATTACACAGGACAAAGAACGTTCAAGATGGGTCTAAATCACTCAGAGATCTGCACACAGTGCACATGTTTATGTTTGTTTATTTATTTGGATCCCCATTAGCCACAGCAGATGCTGCTGCTATTCTTCCTGGGGTCCATAAAAAAATACAATAATATTACAATGACATACAACAACCATTATACAATCCATTGTACAACTGATAAAACAGTTCTTTAGAAAAGACACTCAACAGTACATTTGTCAGTACAATAAAAAAAAAACCAAAAAAAAAACCATCCAATAGATATATGATTATTTCAAATTACAGACTTTAATCTGGAACAGAAGAGCACATCTCTATGTTTAATTAGTAAATCTGTATTCAATATTTAATTTGTAAATTTACAAGTGGTATTTAGTAACTTTACAAATTTATATTTATTAGTAAACATTATAGAACTATTTTCCAAAGAGTCATCCGTTTAGTAGAATAAACTATTTAAGAGAAATTTTGAATCTTAGTTGATTTTGCATGCAAATAATTTGCTTAGGCAGTAGATTCCATTCATTCATGCCCCTATATGCAAATGTTCTTTTCCTGTAATTTGTCACAGTTCTTGGTAAAATAAATTTGTTTGCAGATGCATGTCTAGTTGCATAATCATGTATGCTGGAACTAAAGAGTAAATTTTGGTAGAGAGTCTGTGGTACTTTAGTGACAGAAACATTCCTGAACATACACAATAAGGAGTATAAAAGCCTATCATGAACCCATAACCACTTTAATTTTTGATGCATAAGTTTAGTGCTGGTGTAATAATCACAATGAAGTACTAGACGTGCTGCTCTATTTTGTATTAGTTGTAATTTTCTTATATTTTCAGTTGAAGCATTAGACCATGCAGTCGGGCAGTAATTAAGGTTTGTTAAAATTAGAGCCTGTACCATTACTTTTGTAGCTTCTCTTGTCAGAAAATATGTGTATCTCCTAATCATAGTAATCACGCTCCCCATTTTGGCACATAACATCTGTACATGTTTTAACCATGATAATTTATTATCTACTGTTATTCCTAAGAGCTTGATTTCATTGACTTGTTGAAGTGAGCTATCTTGTATTTTAAGATGCAATAGGGGATTTAGGTTAATGTTATGGTTAGAACCGATTACTATACAGTGCGTCTTTGAAATATTTAAAACTAATTTATTTTCATTAACCCATTCAACAACAGCATTCAACTGTATCTGTAAGACACGGTTCAACTCTTCTACAGTAGCAACTGATGCATAAATTGTTGAATCATCCGCATACATAACAATCTTGGCCTTTGAGAGAACGAGTGGTAAATCATTAGTATAAATATTGTACAATAAAGGACCAAGACTGCTGCCTTGCAGGACTCCGCATGTCAAACTTCTGATGTTGGAATAACAACCATTGAAGAAAACAGTCTGAGTTCTGCCTATTAAATAGCTGTTAAACCATGTTAGAGCAGAATCATCAAATCCATACGTCTGTAGCTTCTTGATTAATGTTATGTGATCTATTATATCAAAAGCGGCAGAGAAGTCTAGCATGATACTGCCAACCAGTTTCTTTTCCTCAATGCCTGTCAGCCAGTCATCAGTCATGGTGATCAATGCTGTTGCAGTTGAATTCCCTTTTCTATAGGCATGTTGATTAGGAACAAATAGTCCATGGTTACTAAAATAACTGTTAACTTGAGTATATACAATATTCCCAATGATCTTTCTAACAGCTGTTAACAGACTTATAGGTCGACTATTTTTACCAGAAAAAGGTTGTTTTTTATTTTTAAGCAAAGAAATCATTTTGGCATTTTTCCATTTTTGTGGACAGACACCTGTCGTTAAGGTTAGGTTTATGATGTATGAGATAACTGGCGCAACAAAATCAGCTACCATCTTCAGGAGGTTTCCATTCATTTAATCAACACCTGGTGGTTTATTTTTAATATTTTTTATCAGATTTTCAACTTCACTTATTGTTACTTCTTGAAATTTAGAAATATATGTATTATCTTTTATTATTTCATGTGTTGGGGAAAATTGTTATGAGTTTGGTTTGTATTAAGTATTAGACATATATGCATTGATTTGCTGTGATCCTGCTGTGTTTTGTGTCTATGCACAAAGCTTTCTTTAAGTCATATGATCCTTGTCTGGAATGTGCAGACAAAGTCTGAGACAGGAAGAGTTTCCTGCAGGGCATCTGTTTTTGTCAACTGCTTGGTTGACCAGTTGCTTAAGGTTAAAGGTCAGGAAGAGAATGATTGTTTTCTGTGGTCTGCCCAGCAACTAGGAGGAGTTAAGCATGGTTTATAATTGGGTGTTACTTCAGCATCTGCAGAGAGAGTTCTCTCTCCAAGCTCCAGCGTGTGCTTGTATTAGTTTATAATAAAATGTTCATTGTAAGAAGACAGTTGACTCTTAGATGTATTACAACTTCTCAAGACCAGAGTATTTTCCACCACAGTTTTTGGGGGCTCGTCTCGGGATCCTGCGTCAGTCCGCCCAGGTTGGGGATAGACGGGTTGGCCACCTGAATCCACAGATTCATCCTAAGAACCTCAATTAGAGAATTTCAGAGGACAGGACGTCTTTCTCCCACCCGTGGTCGACTACGCCAGGACTCCTTCTGAACCAGTGTGAAAAGACAATGGTGAGAAGTGTTATTCTAAATTTACATTAATTTTCAGACTCAAACTGGAGTCAAACATTACTAGAAATTTATCACAAATTAATAATCAATATCTTAATTAATAATCACAATATTTTTCTGTTTTGTGGTCAATTGTCTTCATTATTCTCATTGTGACAGGGATTCTCCTCCTCACCTCCTCATCGAAAGAATAACTCAAGGGATAAGAGAATAACTTAAGACGAGATCAGGTTGACGTCATAAATAAAAATCCTGTGAGTTTAAGTTAAGTTTAGGTTAAAGTTTAAGTTAAAAATCGTGAGTAACAAGACCAAGTCGTAAGTGCTGTGAGCTAGACGTAGCAAGACCAGACCAGTAAATCTTGTGAGTTACAAGACCGAGACCAGTAAATTAGTCAGTAAGTCCTGTGAGCTCGAGAAGCAAGACCAGGCCAACCTTGAGTTAGAAAATTGAGAGGAAAGCCATCTTCAGTGAGGAGGAACAGAGAAGAAACTGTGTGGGCTGGTTTCTGGAGACATTGAGAATTTTGCCTGATAATTCTACAAAGGTGTGGGATTGACCCTCTGTGTACATCCGCTGCAAACAGAACTAGTTCCTTTGCAGTAGGAGGTTGATGTACAGCACCATTAAGAAGTTGAAATCTCTGTCTTCATGTGAGGGGAAACTGGGGTGGTTGTGTAAAATTTCCTGTGTTAAACTTGATTGGACTGATTGTGTGGAGAATTAAAACCACGTCTTGTGAAGCCACACCGGACTCTCGCAGGAGAGCCTAGAAGCTTGTGTGGGGGTAGACAAACGTGGGGGCACGACCCATTCACATGCATTCATCCAACTGTTGAAGTGAATTGTTTGTGTAAAATCTAATTTACTGCAGTAAGAAAAAAAAAAAAGAAAAAAAACAAACAACAAAAAATGTATGAGAGAGGGAAGTGAGGAAAAGAGTGTGTTCATTAAAGGCCTTCTGCTCACTGAAGGAGATGATGTCATAGCATGTTAGGCAGAAACAAACATATAAATTCTGTGTAAAATAGCTGCTTGTGCTTTTCTTCCTAAAGCTTTTATAAGAGCATAAAAGCCACTCCCTGTATGAATGTGGAACCTTTTCCTAAGGAAAAGCATTCTTTATTATCACCTGAGAACATTTTAAAGAGCAACAACATATTAAGAATGAAAAATCTGAAATGTGAGAGATTTGATTTATAGTATTAGGAACTTACTATGTTAAATTACTGTACATTGTGTAGGCAATAAGCTTGAGTTTCTGTCTGTTCCCTTTCAGACATTCATAAGGTGATTTTTATTCCTTTACTACTGCAATTATTAATTTATGGCTAGCATGTCTAAATAAATTTAGATAAACTGGAAATAAATAATGCAGCTGAAGGATGCTGAAAATAAGCATAATGTTAGGAGAAAAAAAAGAAAATTCTTGACCTTAAAATAGGAATGGTGAACCAACGTAACTTTGCTAGAGTAAATTTCTCTTGCAATAAGTTCACTTTAACTAAATGTGAGCTAACGGCAAGAAGAGAAGTTCTCAGAACAAGTGTATCTTCTTAGCAAGATCATGTTCAGCTTTCCCAGGAGAGAACTGAGTTATGAATCCACTGACAATATAGTCTCACACACACAATTACAATGTAATATTCAAGTTACATGATGTTCACAGTACAGAACATGGTCCACATAATATGTTTGCCACAGGATTCAGAAGAAAACTATTATAATTATGAGGCTATGATCTTTATTTTCCCCTTACTGGAGAAGAAAATACACTACATGACCAAATGGTTCAGTCTCAAAAGCTCATCTGCTGTATGGTGTTGGACACATTGCAGCTTTCCCTTCTAAACCCTTGTCAGCATGCAGCTTGGTCCACAGGGACCTAAAATTGTCTATCCTGCCTGAGGGGATTCAGAGGAGGGGCTGGGGGAGAGTGAGTTCTTGATCCGGTCACTGCAGAGTTCTGGGTGTCACGCGTGGTCAGTCAGGAGACTGGAGCAGAAACGGTCCCTACAACCTACAGCATCATTCCACCTCCCTTCTGTGACCGATCTAAGTCCTGGAGCAGAACCTGATATGCAGATGTGGCTGCATGGACCCGGCCGCTGCTGAGGGCCCGGAGATCCCAGAACCAGAGGGTCTGGCAGAGCCCTGTTGGTTGTGACTGTGAACAGTGTGGATATGGCTCCTATGGTGGACATGTGAGCTGGATTTTCACCTTTGACCTCTGGAGGTGATGGATCCTCCTTGTCCTCAGACTGTGTTTCAGTTGTGGAATTTTCTGGAAGTAAAAGACTAACGGATGTGGCCGGCAGGCAGCACAAGTCCCACCACAACTACAGAATCAGATGATGTTTTCTGGAATAAGCTGCACCCTGATTCTGTCAGAAAGACTGTTGGGTTCACTCAGTTCTCTGTGGAAAACCTGGATCTGCTTCCTGGAACTTTTGCCCACTCTCTGATCCTTTACATGTTACTCTTAATTAATTACACATATGAATCTGATTTATCTACCAGGAAGCTTTGATGAACATGTGTCGGGCACTTCCTGGCATGAATTTCTGATTGTATGCTGATTGGAGGAGAGCATGGTGGCTGTGGCGCGTCTGACTCCTGAGCAGATCGAGTGATACGAGCTGAATGATTATCCACAAGACCAGGCCAAGGAATGAGGCCCTACAACCAAACATTTACTCACTGTTTCTGCTTAGCTTTATACCACATTTATGAGCATGCATAAAATTTTGCACTCCTGCAGACTTCTGCAACTGAACAATGACACCGACATCTCTGCTCTGCTGCAGGGAAGCTGAACAGTTCATACAGACTAGTCAACTTCTGGCACGCTGTGCCTTATAAAAAAAAAAAAAAAAAAAAAAAAGTGATGAATACTAAGTTTTTAATGTTTGAGACAGAATAGATGTCAAAAGAGAAAAAATAAGCCGCTATATGACATTAAATAAGAAGGTAGCTTTGTAATTTCCTGACTTCAGCGAATGCAACACAAGTACAACAATCTTCGTGTTTTATTTGCTGACAGCTGGTGTTTTATCCCTAATCTGAATTCATTATTTTGAATTAAAGCAGGTATGCTCAGTGGTTAAAATACACATCAGATGATTTTTGTTTAAAGAGTAGAACCAACTCTTGCGATGGCTGCCAGTAAATAGACCAGTCTCTTAGTTAACACGCTTAATAAGTAAACAAACAAGTCATTTAAGCCCTGTATGTCCTCAAAATTAACATGAATATGAGGCAGATTATTTGAACAGTATTGATACTTCCAAAGTTAAGCTAACTATGCTAAACCGTTAGCCTTGGCCTTTTCTGTTACACACGTTTGCATTAAAATCATTAAGGAAGAAGTGCTGCTGTGAGTGTGTGCACGTGCATGTGTGCGTCGTGTTGTTGTAGATGAAAACAGCTTTACCATCAGTATTAGAAGTTTGTTTCTAAATGCTGCTTTAGTTCAAATGTAGATAGAAAACAAACAGCTTTATTATGACCTGAAGGTCTCTGGCTGTTCAGTACCTGAAGTCCAGCTGTTAAAGATGGGTTTACATCTTGTTGCTTTATGCTTATGCTTATGTTCACAATATATTTGGAATAGAAAGCCAGTCTTATCATGATCTCAGTTTTGTGTGTGTTGCTCCTGAATGGGTCTGTTGGAGTCTAAGAGAGACAAATCAGAGTAAACCATGAGACTAAACTAGATTACATTACTGATTAAATCAACAGTTCTGAATGAGCTTTATTTAATATATGCAGAGATTCTTCAGTGTGGTTCTGCTTCTGTCATTTAGCAGACATGACATAAACAACACGAGCAGTAAATCAGAAAGGAGATTCCAGCATGGATAAGTGTTGGTCAGACTGCTGGGAGTCCAGTTTGACACATGTTCTGCTATGCAGTGCTAGAGGATTTTTCTGGTTGTTGATTAAGATGAGACGACCTGATAGGAACTTTGCAATAAGTAATTAAATGAATTTGGTTACTTTGAATGATTACCTACCAGATAACTGAGTGGCCCTAACTGTTGCTTTGTATTGTTCATGTTTTACTCTTTGACTGTTTAGCTGAAACTGACTATCCTCTGCACCCCCCAGGCCTGGCCCCTGACCGACCTCTAGTTGACCCTGACTTGATTTTCCTTTTGATGCTGTTTGCTCTGACTGTGACGCGGTGGAGGCTGCAGCTCTCCCGTCTCAGTTCTCGTTACTTGAGCTTACTCTTTAGCTGAAAACAAGTCCATGTTTTGGCGCTCTCTTATGAATGACTTTCTGGATGCCATTTTCCTGAATGTTTTCCTCCCACAGGTTGCAGACGGGGAAATTTCCTTCTGGCTCTCTTTTCAGGTCTTCCTTGGACCAAAAGTACTTTTTCTGGTTCTGATGTACATGCGCATGCGTAACATGGAAATATGGGCTTTTTTGTGATTCTTTTTGCAGGACCCTCACCCAAGTGGGCATGGTTCCTTCCAAGACTGCCTGTCCAGACACAGCTCTGTGTGAAAGTAATGTTTTAACATACTGTCCTAACCTCATAAGAACCCTTTTCAGGCATTTGCACACAGGTGAAAGCTGCCCTTCATGAATCAGCATCTACGCAGCTCTATTCACTTCAGCCTGGAGATTTTGTCCTGATAAGAAGCTTTAAACATCAGCGCTGGAACCAACATCGATGGTTTAGGCCATTTCAGGTTTTCCTGACGACCCAGACAGCGGTAAAGGTCGCAGAGTGAGCTGCTTGGCACTACAGATTGCTTGAACCTCCTGAAGCGCTTCAGTCTGAAATTACAGAAGAATAACGCACCACCCAACAAAGGGCAGAATAATCCCTGTGGTTGCGTGGGTAAGTGAGATAGTCTACTCTCACACCTGAAGACCAGCCTTCGCTCTCAAGCAAGATCAGTGTGAAGCTGAAGTGAATGGCTCCTCACTATTGTAATTTCTGAAAGATTCTTTTAAAACCTGATAGGCATGAGGCTCCTGATGTTTTGAGAATGTTGTCTTCTGTATGTATTTTTGCGTTCTGATAATAATTTCTCTTCTTATTGTTGGTCCTGTAGGACCAAGAGGAGGGAGAGTGTTGGGGAAAATTGTTATGAGTTTGGTTTGTATTAAGTATTAGACATATATGCATTGATTTGCTGTGATCCTGCTGTGTTTTGTGTCTATGCACAAAGCTTTCTTTAAGTCATATGATCCTTGTCTGGAATGTGCAGACAAAGTCTGAGACAGGAAGAGTTTCCTGCAGGGCATCTGTTTTTGTCAACTGCTTGGTTGACCAGTTGCTTAAGGTTAAAGGTCAGGAAGAGAATGATTGTTTTCTGTGGTCTGCCCAGCAACTAGGAGGAGTTAAGCATGGTTTATAATTGGGTGTTACTTCAGCATCTGCAGAGAGAGTTCTCTCTCCAAGCTCCAGCGTGTGCTTGTATTAGTTTATAATAAAATGTTCATTGTAAGAAGACAGTTGACTCTTAGATGTATTACAACTTCTCAAGACCAGAGTATTTTCCACCACACATGTTTTATGTGTAAACAAGATGTATTATAATTTGTTGACATTCCCTCCCTTAGTATATTAACTTGTTTCTGTAAATACATTAGACCAGCATATATTTCTCACATCCTCCCTGAATGCATCTTGGTTGAAAGTTTTGAAAGATCTTTTGTAAATAAACCTAGGCCCCACCTTCTCCATTTTTGCTTTCCGCAAAGTAATAATTAAATTATGGTCACTACAGCTTGTTGGAACAGAGATAGTCCTTGTACACAATTCTGGAGCATTTGTAAAAATATAATCAATACAAGTTGAAGTAATTGTACCATCATTTTTCGGGTAAATTCTTGTTGGCATGCTTACTAATTGTACAAGTCCTATTGCAGTTGCAGCATCAGATAGTTTTGCTCTCAATGAACAGTTTTTTGATAGCCAGTCAATGTTAAGGTCTCCCATGAAATACATCTCTAAACCAATAGTACTGCTGTAGTCCAACATCTCAGTCATTGTAATCAGGTATTTGCTAGCTGCACTGGGAGGTTGATAACAGCATCCAACTAGTATTGACTTTATATGAGGTATATGTATCTGCAGCCATATGACTTCAATGTTGTAGTTCATTAGAGCTTGTCATCTTCACAGCTTCATGAGATTGCACATAGAAGGCCACGCCACCCCCATATTTATTTCTGTCTCATCTGAAAATATTATATCCTTGAATCCTCAGTTCATTATCATCAAAAGTATCATCTAAATGAGTCTCAGAGACAGCTCGTATATTCAAATCATTAGATGACATAATATCTGTAATTTCTGACACTTTATTTCTGATGCTGTTTATATTGATATGTCCAATTTTCAAACCTTTTGCTTTGTGTACATTCATTGGCATACTGCATCAAAAAGACAATACAATTCATATCTGGTTTAACACTTGCATCGGCACAACTGTTAGTGCTCTTTAGGGGTACTGCTGTGTGGGTATATAATCAACTTGTCTTGACGAAGAAAAGCAATGTCACCTTTTCCCCGAGTTTCTTTCATTTTGGGGATCAATTCCTTTCTTTTCCTCTTTACTTCTTCTGTATAATCTTCATTGATGTAGATCTTTGTTCCCTTTAGGTTTTTCACTCTTTGTAGGACTGCTAGTTTGTCTTTCACCTTTAAAAATTTTACTAAAATAGATCTGGGTCTCTCACTGTTTAGTGATACTTTCCCCACTCTATGTGCTATTTCCAATTCAATATCTCTTTGCAGCTCCAGATTCTTTGTGAAGATCATTTTGACTTTTTCCTCTGCATCTGCCCACGTTTCTCCTGTTGACTCTTCCACCCCATCAATGACCAAATTGTTCTTCTTTATTTGCCCCTCTAGATGTTCTGTTTTATCAGAAACAGCTAATAGGCTCTCACAGACTTTTAAAAAGTCGGATTGTAAGGTATCACAGTGGGTAGTCTGTTTTTCTATTTTAGATTTAATGCCATCAACCTCTTTTTGTGCGAATGTTAGGCTCGCTTTTATTTCTTGAACTTCCTTAGTTAGAGAATCTATTCTTGTGTTTGTAGTCTCAATTATGATTTTCACAAAACCTTTAAAGTTCTCTTGCTGCTGTTGAATCAAAGCATTGAACATTTCTTTCTGCTGATGTAGGAGTTCATTTACCTGAGCAAATAGGTCATAATCCTCCTCAGATTTTAAGTCAGGCTTCTGTTTAGGTGGCATTTCTAGCAGATATTCTTGGTAGCTCCGGCCTGGATGAAGCTCAGGCAGCCCTGATGCAGCAGCTCCGGCCCGGATGAAGCCCAGGCAGCCCTGATGCAGCAGCTCCGGCCTGGATGAAGCTCAGGCAGCCCCGATGTAGCAGCTCCGGCCTGGAAGAAGCTCAGTGAGTAGTACAATGGTAATCTTCTGTTTACTGGTATTTAATGCACTTGAACTGTTCTTCGGTGAGGAAATGCAGGGAATTCGCCTGCTTTCCTGCTGCGTGCCTCCGTGTCCGTGAACGCAGTAGATAATTATTTACATGCTCTATGGCTCTGTGCACCTGTTCAAAATTTTTGGAATAAGGTTTGTGGGGAATTATTAACATGGATCAGATGCAGCATTCCTGCATGCCCCAAGCTTTGCTTACTGGGAGACCTTGGTGACATCAACATGGACCCCAACAACACACACACTATCCTTGTGGCCCTATGTATAGCAAAAAAAAAAAATATATATATATATCCTATTAAACTGGAAGTCCAAAAGAAGTGTAAGTATTAATCACAACAAAAATCTTCTGTTGGAACACATAAGTCTCGAGATCACATCTGCTTCCATCAAAAATGAATCGGCCAATGCTCGCTCTCCCTGGACCCTGCTAATTAATCACATCACTTAGTGGGAAGGGGGGCTGGGACCTTGGTGGCCCTGGGGGGTGGATTGGGGGGCTTGGGGTCCTCGGGGCGGGGCGGCTCTCGGGCCGGGGGTCTGTTGTATTTTTTCAGTACTTTATATTGTTTTGCAAATACTGTAACTTTAGCAGCTTAGACACGCCTTTTTCTCTCTCTCTCTCTTTTTCCTCCTTTCATTTCCTCTTTTTTTCCTCTTTCCCTGCCAGGGCCAGCTCGGCCATATCAAGACTGACAATGATTGCAAAATGAAAAAATAAAAAATAAATAAATAAATAAATAAAATAATTATAATAAAAATATTCAGATTATCAAGGGCAGCTATATACATAGATGTCTCCCTTGACAGAACAAATCTGTCTGGCAAAAATATGGCACGCAGATTGCTGTTCTGTATGCTGAGATGCTGGACAGGACAGGTTCTAAAAAAAAAAAAAAAATCAGGTTCCAAAATGAAGTCTTGTGAGTAGAAATACGAGACCAGGTTCCAAAACAAAGTCCTGTGAGTAGAAATATGAGATCAGGTTCCAAAACGAGAATAAACTTAATGATGGGGGAATGTGATTTATAGCATTAGGAACTGGTTCCGTAAAATTAATATACATTGCGTGGACTAAATAAGCTTAGGTTTCTGTTTAATCCCTTTTCGGACATTTAAATGGTGACATTTAAGATTATCGTTATTTTATGTTTATGTCTAGTGTGTCTAAATAAATTGACATTAACTGAAAATAAACTGAGTAAGACTTTGGGCTGTGCTTGTTAAATACACAGTTGAAGATAAGAGTAATGTTATGGGGGAAAAAAAAAAAAAAGAGGAAAAATGTCAAGCTTTAAAACAGGAACGGCACACCAACGTCATCTACAAGTGTTAAAGCTGCGTTATCCTCTTAGCGAGGTCATGTTCAGCTTTCCCAGGGAAAAACTGACTTATGGATCTGCTGCCACTATCTCACACAGATACAGTCATAATCCAAAGTCCAGAATGTTCACAGCACAGAACACGATTCTCATGATATGTTTGCAACAGTATATGGCGGAAGAACATAATTATGAGACTATAATCATACGACTAAATGATTCAGATGCAGCCTCAGAAGCTTGTCTGCTGCTCGGTGTCGGCCACGGCAGCTCACTGCCCTTTAACCCTTGTCAGCATGTACCATGGTCTCTGCAGGGACCTCAAAAATGTCTATCATGCCCAAGGGGGATTCAGGGGAAGATGGAATTCTTGGTCTCTGTGACCGACCTTCAGGTCCAAATTTAGGATCACATGTGGTCAAGGATAGGCACAACAAACTGTTTCCCTGAGGATCACACGTTTATTAAAAACAGAAGACAAAGAATTTAAAAACAAGCCAATGAAACCAGTTTTAAAAAAAAAAAAAAAAAGGTCCACAACAGTGGCCACAGCTAAAAATATTACAGGGGAGAAAGCAGATCCCACCTAAAAGTCCTCTTAAAAAAAGACTCACATGCAAATAAAAAGAATAAATTATATAAACAAGGATAAAAAAGGGACATGCACGTTTAAGCCCTCAATAAAAACCTTTGAGGACAGGGTGACCACCTACTCCAACCTGAGCTCGACCCTGAAAGCTGCTGCCACCGTGAGGGCCCCTGTACATTTACTGGTCTGGCAGCATAAAGATCCTGAGGGAAAAATAAATGATCAGTTGATTAAAACAAAATAAAAAACCATATGTAAAACAATAAAACTAACTGAACAAAACGGCAGTGGCCGGAAGGTTTGGCGTCTCCAAGAAGAAGAAAGAGTTAAAAGCAATTGCGCACACATATACCTCAAGGTGCGTATGTATTCACATAACTGCATTTACCTTACAATTGGAATTCAAGCCCAGCTGCTGGTTCTCTGTACATCGATCTCTGTGATTAAAGGACTGATGATGTCACCATAAAAACACAACAACCACAACGTAAGCTAAAAAGACAGACACCATACCTTCCACCCTGCGTAGATTCACGCCCAGGTTATGAACAGCCTTGATGCTAAGCCTGCAACTACAAAAGGAAATGATAGCAATTTAGCATGTGCTACCCTAAAACTTGACAGAAACCAAAGTGGAAACCCTCTCACCTACCCTACAGAGCATCCTGCAGCGAACCATGCAACCAGTCATTCATTTCATTTTCCGAACCGCTTATTCCAATTCAGGGTCGCGGGGAAGCTGGAGCCTATCCCAGCCGGCTTTGGGCAACAGGCAGGGTACACCCTGGACAGCTCGCCAGTCCATCGCAGGGCGCAACCAGTCACCATGCACACCTAAAGCTGCATTTTCTGGCTTTTATGCTCCCAAATTACACAGGTGTGTGTTTTGCCAAACCAGGAATGCGTGGCTCTTTAACTACGGCAACTCTGAAGGGACATTAGACTCCCCTTCTACGTGCCGGTTACATCTGGGCCCCTGCAGAGTTTTGTGTGTCACACATGCTGTTAGTCAGGACACTGGAGCAGAAACAGTCCCTACAGCCTGCAGCAACACTCCTCTTCCCTCCTGTGCCAGCTCTGAGTCCTGGAGAAGCACTTGATATGCAGGTGGGTCTGCAGGGACCCGGCCACTGCTGATGGGGCCCGGGGATCCCAGAACCAGAGGGTCTGATAGAGCCCTGCTGGTTGTGACTGTGAACAGTGTGGATATGGATTTTATGGTGGACACGTGGGCTTGATTTTCAACTTTGACCTCTAAAGGTGATGGATCCTCCTTGTCCTCAGACTGGTTGTGGGATTTTCTGGAAGTAAAAGAATAACGGATATGGCTGGCAGGCAGCACAAATCCCACCCCAACTACAGAGTCAGATGATGTTTTCTGGAATAAGCTGCACCCTGATTCTGTCAGAAAGACTATTGTGTTCGCTCAGTTCACTGTGGAAAGCCGGGATCTGCTTCCTTGAACCTTTTGCCCCACTCTCTGATCCTTTACATGTCACTCTTAATTTATTACAAATATGAACCTGATTTATCTACCAGGAAGCTTTTAATAGACATGTGTTGGGCACTTCCTTGCATGAATTTCTGCTTGAATGCTGATTGGTGGGCAGAGTGTGGTGACTGTAGTGGATCTGATTCCTGAGCAGACTGAGTGGCAGCTGAATGATTATACACAGCTACATATTTTCCTGGCATTGTATCCACATGACCAGCCCAAACCATTAGGCCCAATGATCAAACATTTACTCACTATTTCTGCTTACCTTCATACCACACTTATGAACATGCATACAAAATTCTGCATTCCTGCAGACTTTTGCAACTGAACAAGGTCACAATAATCTCTCTGCTCTGTTGCAGTGAACATTAGAAACATTAGATCATACAGAAAAAGCAACTTCTGGCACGGCTGGATTGTTTCAGGGGTTCCTTTGCATAGTCTGCACATGGGATCCTGTCTGGTTTGGTAGATCTGGGCCTCGATTGCCCCGGTGCTCAGGGCCTGCTCCTGTGCTGCCATGATTAGTGCCTCTGTGCTGTCCTTCAGTTCAGCCCTCTCCAGCCATTGATAGGACATTTATATATCGGCCACTTCTGTGATCTGCCTGGGTACATCCCATGCAGGGGCTTTTCCTCCCATGATAGTTCTTCCATCTCATGTTCCTCCAGATTCCATTGTCTAAGACATTCACTAAGTGCTTCATCCCTTGGTGCCCTCTTCCTGATGTATTTGTGGAGCTTGGATGTTTCATCTTCGATAGTGGCCTTGATGCTCACTAGTCCCCGGTCCCTTTCTTTGCACTCAGTGTATAGTCGCTGGACACTCGACTTGGGGTGGAACCCACCATGCATGGTGAGCAGCTTCCCTGTTTTCACATCCATGGTCAGAGCTTCCTCCTTTGGCCAGTTTATTATCCCAGCAGGATCACTGGCAGGGCGTAGCTGTTAATTGCCTGGTTCTTGTTCTTGCCATTGAGCTGACTTCTCAGGACTTGCCTCACTCGTTGCAGGTATTTAGCTGTGGCAGCTTTCCTTGTGGCTTCCTCATGGTTGCCATTTGCCTGTGGTATGGATTTTTGAACCATGTTTATTCCTGCTGTGAGGTTGATATTTTTAACATGGGAGTCTATGGGGATTCGCTTTGTTTTGCAACCAGACCCTAGTGGATGAGGGGGGAACTGCTGTTTTATGCACTTCCGCATTCACTTTTAACCACCAAGGTTAAAACCAAGGTTGCCACTTGGTTCCGACACGACAGATTACTGGATATAACAACAGCTGATCAGTATCCACCAAACAGCCATAACTGTCAAAGCCTTCAACGTTTTGGAACACCGATTGGATCCATCAGCTCCTAATCCTCCATGTAGAAAATGCAGAATCATCCAAATAAATCAAATTTCTCCAGCAATCAGACACGCATACAGATTTCAGGTGAGCTTTGATCTTTTACCTAACACATCCACGTTGACCAGATCTTCGGCGCCACTTCTTGCAGGTGAGGTAGAGGGGAGGACGCCACAAAAGGCTGGGATTTCCTCGCTACATGGAGGAGAAATTGTCAAATATGTTTCACAATGGAGCACCCCATCTTTATCAGAGTTTGTCGATCATAGGCCAGAACAGATAAGATCTCTTGGCAGATCATGTAGAACAATAGACGTACAATGAACACAACCGAGTGCCAGCAGCAAAACTTCTTGGCATCATAGTTGTCAGTCGGATTCTGACCCACCTGTATGCATTCATCTAATCTCCCATCAGGAGACGTGCTTCTTAGATTTCATCATCAGCTTCCCATCAGAATGTTGAGAACATGATATTTTTTCCTTTATTACTCGGTGAATCCTGCTTTGGCAGCATCTTTTTTTTTAATTGAATGAATGTAGGCAGAAGGTGAACGGTGCAGAAGGTAGGCAAGATCTCATCAGGGGCACCATATACTAAGAAAGGAATTTATTTGTGTTTCTCAAACTCACACACTCATGCTGCTGTGATAACTGGTCACACTAGGGACACATGAGAAATAAAACATACTTCCAACAATAATCTGAATCACCAAGTGGAAATATTTTCAGCAAGTAAAACTAAAGAAGTCCACACAAAGGTTGTCTTTGGATGTGGTACTTGTGGAAGCGTGGCGTGATCCTGACCACCCCTCTGGTTACAGCTCCTGGCTTTGTTCATAGCTTACAATTGCACCACCCTGCAGGACTTGCAGACACACACACACAAGTACACTAAGTTTAGCATGAAAACATTCGAACAGCATTTGTGATTGGGATGATGTCAGTGCTGGTTGTCACTAAATGAATAACGTAGCAGGTCAGAGGACTTGTTACAATTCCACATCATTGTTTTTGTCTTTCAGCTCTAATCAGTAAGCTGCTGGGCTGTAACCTTTTCAGGCGGCTGGCACCAAACAAACCTTTTGATTAAGTAGCTCTGACTTTGAAAACACTTACTGACATTAATGTGAGTAAATTACATTGTCCTGTCATTTCTCACCACCTTTTGAACCCAAGCTGCTCAGGTTTCCTTTGATAACAGCCTAGAATCTAAAGATGAACTTGTTGTCAAAGCTGATTTTACACACACTTAAGTACAGATTACATAATATTTCATGGGTCACTTGTAAAAGCAGCATGATAGGAACTTCAGGAAGTCTGTTTTGCAGCAGTGAAACTTCTAAACCCTGCAGGATTACGACCCTTGAGGACAGGATTAACCTCCCGTTGCTTCAGAATCATGTTGATGCTTCATTCCCAAACAGACAATCTTCTTCATAGCACATGAGAACATATCACGTGTCAGTGGTGGGCTTTTCTATAATACCTCACCTGTATTGATATGTATTGTTTGTTTTTTGCACTTTGCACATGTTTTTGGTGTTGCTTTACTGCTCTCTGTTTAAACGGTTGATCTAGGATAAATAAAGTGTTTTGAAAAAAATAAGTTGAATCCAGACAGTGTGACAATGCCGGCTCCAGCTTCCCTATCACCCTGAATTGGCATAAGTGGTAAAGAAACATGCATGGATGGATGAATCAGGACAGCTGGCAGTCAGATGACTGGAAACTCGTCTGAAAGCCAAAGTTATGATTCAGATTGAGTGTTTCAGTAACTCACAGGGGATTCGCTTCCGGGTAGTTGAGGGACTCAGTTGAGCGGGAATTCCTGAAAAGTTTCCCACTTTCACCTTTGTGCCGTTGGTTTGGTTTGTGCACAAGCTTCATTCAAGCGGACCGAACAGCCTGGGTAACGTCACATAGTAAAAGCATCTGACTGCGGTAGGCAATACTCCCACGGAAACAGTTTCAGATAAAAATGGCACGTTAAAGAACATGCAGGTGGATATTTATGTAGTGCAGGTTGGTTGCTGAATTATTTTTAAAATGCCTTCTTTGTTTTATTCTTATTTTTGTGGAGATGAAGAGAATTGTTTTTGTTTACTGATCAGGTGATTTTTGTGAAGCTCTGCAGGAGATATTAAAAGGTCAAGTTTGGTCATTGTAATGCATTTGAGTGGGTTTGGGTTTATATAACTGGACCTGTGGTCTTGGGGTTCCTATGATGTGCAAAACATAGCTACAATTTCAGAATGCATGCTTTTGGTTTTCATCCTGCCAAATCAATAATCTGCATCACTTTCTTCTTCTTCTTCATGCTTTACTGCTGTTGGCAGACATCCCCTTCTTTTTGGTCGCTGGCTGGTTATTCCATTTGCAAGCAAACAGAGATCCCCGGCTTTCCCCTGGTTGAGTCTATCATAGTGCTGTTGGTGTTAATACTGTGCCAAAAGAGTTGTAATATCCCTGAAAGCCAACCAAAGTCTGTTTAAAGTGGACCAAACAGCCTCTTAGTGAAAGGAAAATGACAGTGTGAGAAAAACAGAGGGGGTTCCTGCATTCTTTGGCAACTGCTGCTCCTATGCATACATTTTTAGATAATCATTTGAGATAAATAAAACACAGACTTACAACAAAATGAATTGACTATTGAGTAAATAGAGAAAATGCAACTGTCCCAGGTGTGTTGTAGTTGGGTTGGATGCTTTGAAATCCATGTGTTATCATCACATCTGGCGCGTACAACATCATGTTGAAACGGGATATTTTCATTTTGCATACAGTCAAAATAAAACATGAAGTCGCACGTGAAATCCTCATTTTAATTCTGATTTTGATTAGGTTTTCTATAAAAAATATTGTCAGACATTTTCCAGATCTGATAAGAATCAGAACCCCCCCAAGTTGATATTTAATTCAATTCAACTTTATTTATATAGCGTCAAATCACGGCAATGCCATCTCAAGATGCTTTACAGACAGGGGGAAAAAAACATAAGGAAAGCCAATTGATAATAGTCTATATAAGGAAACCAACAGATTGAGTTGGGGGCTCCAACTCAATCTCCCATCCTGAGCAAGCACACTGGCGACAGTGTGAAGGAAAAAACTCCCTTTTAACAGGAAGGGTTAGGGCATATTCAAGCTTGATATTTTATTCATGGCTTGTTAGAGAGCGAAATTCCTGTTTCTCCTCCCCGTATAATCGGTTTATTCTCCTGGATTTATAGTTGAGATTGTGCCTCAGCTGCTGATAAGATCTTTTTACCAGTGCGGCACAGAAATTAAAATTCTCACCATACTTCTGCTGTAAAGCAGCAATAATAACAGAGTGCAATTCAGACGTGTGTGAGTCCTGGTAAGGGAAAGAGGGAAAATACTGTGAGCAGGTGTGACAATGACAGACTAAAAGAGCTGCTGTATTTAAAGCTGGAGAATGAATGAGGAACAGGTGTGATTGATTAGAAATTAGGAGACCAACTGTGCTGGAAGCTGACTGGAGTGGGCGTGGCCGTGGAAGAGCCCACTGAATGTGTAACAACTCGAAATGAAGACATTCGCTGATTCAGTAAGGAGCATGGAGAAGGGAGGAAGTGTGTGAACAGATAAGACAAAATCAACATCAGACTGACCTTTACTGATTGGAGAGAGCTCAGAGAGGAGACAGGGTGCAAAACGAATGCCAAGTTATCATTATCCAGGGTGCAAAGTGTGAAAATCTGCCAAAACTCATCGTGATGAAAATACTTCTGTACTTCCTTTCTGTACCACTGAATACAGTTTTCAGTGTCTCTAGGAGGCATCGTTTACTCTGAAGAGCCCAAGTTTTTTCCAAGACTGAAACTCTGTCTGTTGAACTGTATTAACCTCAGATGCTATATTTCTTCTCTGCCAGGCCAGATGCAGCACCCAGGGAGCAGCTGGGGGTCAAAGACCTTGCTCAGGGTCCCACAGGGGTTCATTCCCATTGCCAACCACAGGACTTGAACTTCAGACTCAAACCTACCTCTATAATAACAAGTTCACCACTGCACCAACCTGAAGAGCTAAATAAGCATTTGTAAGGCAGCAAAACTTTGAGCAGCAATCAGCAGCTGCCACATATCTGAAGTGCATATTT
This sequence comes from Telmatherina bonti, assembly GCF_933228915.1. Classification (NCBI taxonomy): domain Eukaryota; kingdom Metazoa; phylum Chordata; class Actinopteri; order Atheriniformes; family Telmatherinidae; genus Telmatherina; species Telmatherina bonti. The sequence continues at coordinate 7,853,825 of NC_136611.1, read as the reverse complement.
ACATAAACACAAATAAATCATATTTAAGTCATAAAAGTACATTTACAAGCTAAAAGTGTACAAGATTATTGAGGGAGCAGTCAGGACAGGACAGTCTATATTAGGGCATTGGACAGGTGGGAGATGCAGTCATGTTTCCTGCGGTCAGCTCTTCATAGCCACAAGGACACAGTTGTGTTTGAGTGTGTTGGTCCAGGCTTTTTATGACACTGAGCCATAATGTGGAGCTCTGTGTTTGTTTGGTGGGATTTTTCTGGATCTTTGTGGTCCATTGAATGAAACAGCTCGAGAAGATCTCATCCAAGAGTGGAAGGGGGCACCAATGAGTCATCTTGATGCCCTCCTGTAGGCATTGGCTGGGGTACGTCACCATGCAGCCATAAGTTAGGACCCTCTTTATGTGCATTGGTAAAAGCTCTCCAGATGTGAGGAGAGTTTGTTCCTCTTCAGCCTTCTCAGGATGAAGAGAGGCTTCTTTGATGTAGATGGTCTTCACCGTCCAGCTCAGGCTGTTTATAATAATTTGATAAACTTGGTAAGATAGGAGTTTATTTATGAAATGAGATTTTTCTGTAAATATGGTGTGATGTATTACAGGGTGCACTCAGCCTGCTGTATAGCTGTGGGGCAGTTGGATCTCTTTGCCAGAGCTTCACACACAAACGGTCTGCTCAACCCTGGTAAATAAGGAGGGGTGTTTAAAAGTTATATGCTCTTCATCACTTCACTAAAGGCGTTTTCGCTCGGCACATTTTGGGGCCAATATTTGCAGAGCAAATAATTTTCTACAAATATTTGTTTATTTTCATCAAGTCTTGGTGTTTTTTTTTTTCCTTTTTTCTTCCTGTATTCGTAACTAAATGATGAGCAAATGTTAATCAGCCATGTGTGGGATCATATCTCCATAATTCCTTTCAGATGAGTTGGTGTTGGGACATAACGTGGAACTGGCATTTTCATTTGATCACCGACAGCTTTTTCTTTGGGGTGTCAACAGGGGTGTTCAATTTGGTCCTCTGAGGGCCGTAATAAGGCAGACTGCCAATCAGTTTGATTTGGTCATTCATTTGAGTCAGCTGTGGATACAAGAAAAACCTGCAGGATTGTGACCCTTTTAGGACTGAAATAATTATTTAAGGGACATTGTGTAAGAGTTACTCCCGTCTAAGGTTGAAATTGTGTATCATGTTCATCCAAATATTGCTTTCTAGCACTTTGCCATGTATTAAAAGCCTTGACTACACTGGTGAAAACATCATCTCGCACTTCATGGTGTGTTCACTCAGATGAAGAGGTTTAAACGCTGGCGTTCGGTCTCTGTAAACCAGTGGGAAGGCTTCGTAAGCTGCATTATTTGTGACAAAAAGCAGGCGTTTACCATGACTTGAAAAGCTACCGAAACCACGTGAACATCCACTCCCGTACCAGCGAGGCAGGTGTGTTGTAGATGACTATGGTAACGAGCATCACTGTTTACCAAAGCCCAGTAAATAAGTTAGATTTATGCTAATTTAGGCACTATAGTGGAGTTACTTGTAGAGGAGAAAGCTGGAGAAATCCTTCTCCTTCTTGAGCCCCTTCCACCTGGGCAACACTAGCACCTTGTTGATCCTCTTTTTAGGTCACGCTGCCTTTGAAATCAGTTTTGCCAGATGAGATTGACAGTTTCCAGCCCAATCATAGCTTAAAAGCCGCCCAATCCAATAAAAACCAGCCCAAAATACAAAGTTGCCAGACATCCACGTAAAACCGTAAAATATTTACACAGACAATAGATAACACTCATAAGTATCCAGAGCTTCCTATCTGCATCAAATGGCTACAGATAAATGGCTGACAAATATTTAATCGCAAAGTAAACAGTAAATCAACTAAATCGGTTACATATGTTGCAAAACACGCCATTGCTATCATTAATATGTTGCTAGGGACGCTAGCAGCTCTTTCCACACACTGCTGAAAACATTAGGTTACTATGGTAACCCCGGTTCTGTGAAAACTGAGAGGGATCTCACTATGGGAAGACAGACCAATCACATGCCTAGCACAGGTGCACCCCCTTTATAAGTGGCTGCAGACCTGTGCCTGACATTCTAAATCATATTTCTTCCACGTGCCATAAGTGATCTTCACAAGGAAGAAAGCGAGATTCAGTATGTTGTGCTGTTTTCACAATACTAAAAAAAAAAAAAACATTACTAAAAACCCGCCATATCTGGGCAAAAGCAGCCCAAATGTCCTACACCCGCCCAACGCATTTCCCCCCCGCCTGGTGTAACCAAAAGTAGCCCAAATGGGCGGAAAAGCGCCCAGTCTGGCAACACTGTTTGAAATGTCCCTCTTTTCTTTCATGGCAACTGTTAAAACAACTCCTGCGCTGCTGCTGGATAAGCATGCTCCTCTGTTTTTCTTAACGACAACTGAACAGACTTTCCACTTGTCAGGTTAGTAAACCTCTCGCTGAGCTTCTCCTCCAGCATCCAATCACTGTCCGCTGGCTTGCAGGGAAAATGTCACCATGGTTAGTACCATTTGTCCCTTAATGGCAGCTGTAGTTTCAAGATGGCAGACTGTCATGGCGTTTCATGGCGTATGTATAAACAAATCTAGACTTCTTTGCTTACAACAATGTTCCAGATTATTAGCGGAAGTCATAATACCACATTGATTTTGTCCAGTGAACAACAGAAAATGCTGCAGAATGTCCCTTTAAAGTGCATGCGTGGCTCTAAGAGTATTTATATAAATGCACTACTTGGAGATATAAATATTTAGTCTCTCTCTTGATTTGGTGCCCAGTACTCAGCAGTCTTTGGGATAGCCTTTCTGACCTCTTATGTGAAGTAGTTTTATTGTGGCCGTGCCTGTGATTGACTGGAAATCTGCACTAGATGCTTCCAGCTGGTTAATGGTTCATTTGAAACCGCCTCTTCAGGTCACTCAGGCTGGTTGTGAAATATTTCTGGTTGATGCAAGCACACTGTGAGGAATAAAGACAAACATGGCTGTTTTTATCTTTACAAACACTTGAATATGTTCAGGACAACAAGGCACTAACTGCCTCATGCAAGGAAGGGTTTTATTTTAGTCTTTTTCTAAACATTTTAAGAGCAGAATACATCAAATAGCAGCTGGTTTGGGTGCTTTAACCTCTGATTAATGTCATGAAAAGCTGCGGCTGGATGAGACCTTCGGGGACTCTGTATCTTGGAAGGTGACAAAATAACAAAGCAGTGTTTCCAAGAGCTAAATGTCAGATTACTTCTTGTGTTTAGCGATTGGAAAAACAACTGATTCCAAACTGCGGTTGACAATTACAGAGAAAACTACGAGTCATTTGCATCAGAGTTAAATAAAAGTTGGAAAAAAAATTTATACTGCCAACATGGAACTAGTTTGACGTTAAACTTTACAAGATTTTCTCTTCTGGATCCTCCATAGATCAAGGCAACAGTTGACAATTGTGTGTATTAACCAGTGGTGCATGGTGGTAGTTACACTCTTAACATCAAGCCAGATGAATTTAAAGATTACATCTGCTATGTGGTCTGGAATGTGGTAACGCTCGTTTTTATGCTCTGACAAATATATGATTGATAGTTCATAACAGGCATTTTTAACAGCAAACATCTGGACGTGTCATTGCATGAAATGCATAGTTTGCAATGGGTGATTAGTACAATACTACAACAACAGGAACTTCCTAATGCCTACCCTTTTCATGCAGTGACAAGTCAAAAATGTCCCCTGAGAGTAAAAGTCCCCAAACTACGCTGCTACATAAGTAAAGGTGGTTATTGGGAGTTACTCTGGCTTCCCACCTCTGAAACTCAGGTGTTTTCACTGAAGTGACAAAGTTAATGAGGCCAAAGCTAGGGATTAGGGCCTCCTCTGAAATTTACTGTTCCCATTTCAGCATTAATGGGTTATCACATTCACCCAAGGAACTAACATATTTTCTATGTATATTATTACATTTATATGTTCATATATATATATATATATATATATATATATATATATATATATATATATATATATATATATATATATATATGGTTTTTGTCAGTGTTATGCGCAATAAAAGGACCCAAATGCAGGACAGAGTCATGAGGCCAACAAAATGCAAGAAATGGTCCCTTGAGAAGCAGGTATACTCTACATTTTTTTACCTTGTTATAAAAAAATAAAAAAAAAAATAGCCCAGAAAAACAGTTTCATAAAAAGTGACATTTAAGACATGATAAGATCTGTGAAATGTGTTAATCATTCATCAAAGAAAGAAACGCCACTATTGGCGCTGGGAAGTAGTTTTAGTCACATCCTGTGTCTTCATCTTTCTTATCAGAATTCAGCTTTGAGTCGGCGAAGAGATAAGATTATGGTCAAGGATTTAGGTGCAGAGATGTCTCATTGTAAAGGCTCGGTAAATACCAAAGGCTTGGTAAATACCTAAGGCTCTAATATATTTGGACAGATTTGTCGGGACGAATGTGGTTTTTACAGAAACAAGTTGCTGCCTTGTTTCAGGTTGGTCAGGTTGTCCACATTTGGTAAAATTTGTTCAACTAACCTCCAGCATTCACAAACTTTTGTTTCCAAGCTTCGATCATCTGTTTTCCATTTCCATTTCCAATGGAACGGCTTGCCAAAATACAGATCTTGTGGAATCCATAGGTTATCTTCCATGAGAAAAATAAATAAACTTTATTGCAAGGAGATAAAACTGTTGCACAGCCATGACAGAGCGATGTCTGGGACAGATAGAAGTCTTGGCCAGGTGTTGGTATTCAGCAATGTGATAAATGAACTCTTACAACACCTTTATGTCTGTCGGAAGCCTGTAAAACAGATGAAACAAAAGAACAACAAAGGCAGGAAATATTGAAACATGAATCCATAAAGGTGAGCCGAGTGCAGCTGGAACATGACCACCCAGTTGTCTTAAAACCCAAACAAGAACCTGGCAAAAATAAAGAAAAACCTGTTTTAAACTCACATGTGGATCTTGCAAATATAAGTTCTCTGTTTCAATTCTTCTCAGAGATTTTGATCTGTATTGACGTGATGGCATCGCACAGTGTCAGCAGACTATCCATGACGACACTCATCAGACCAGCAACGTTTCTCCATCTTCTATTGTCCAGTTCTGGTGAGTCTGTGGGAATTGTAGTCTCAGTTTCCTGTTCTTACTGACAGGAGGGAACCCGGTGTGGTCTTCTGCTGCTGGAGACCATCTGCTGCAAGGTCTGACATGCTGTGCAGTCAGAAGTAGAAAGTAACAAATTACATTTACTCCCATTAATGTAACTAAATAGTTTTTGTGAGTAATTTGTCATTTTTACACAGTTTTTGAAACTGGTGATTTTACTTGTTTAATGCGACATCTTTGTGTCAAAGTTATCTTGGATAATATTGCACTGTATTAGATTTTATTCCAGGTTATTTACACTTATATTGTACAGATTTTTATACCTTTTCACTTAATTTTGTTAATATTTTGAATTTTATATTGTTCTTGAGCCCTGCGATGGACTGGCGACCTGTCCAAGGTGTACCCTGCCTCTTGCCCAAAGACTGCTGGGATAGACCAACTCCGCCCCAACCCTTTATTGGACCAAGCGGTTTAGATAATGAATGATATTGGTTTTGATTGTTTTTTATATAAGCACTACTGTACATGGATGCTGCAACAATTTCCCAACTTGGGATGAATAAGTACTTCTAAGTACATTTTGACCCAAGTATTTTACTTTAAGACACTGAAAACTTCACCCTTTTACTGGGTAAAAGCTCAAATGGTTGGGACCAATACGAGCCTGAAAAGCCATTATGTCAAATGTCACGTCCATTTTGATGGAAAATCCTTTTAATTATGATATTGTGAGCCTCTGTACAAATGGTCATAATAGTGGTTGTAGAATACATCTCCCACCCCTGCTGTGCAGTCAAATGTGATATTTTGCATACCTGAGTTTTCTTTTTCCAGAAGTTCCCTTTTTTTTTTAAATACTTAACCTTGTATTTTTCATAGAGTTGCATAAACTCTTAGTCAAGTTAGACAATGAAGGTGGTGATTAAAATTCTGTTTTGCTCTGTCATGTTATATCCTTGTCCTGCTCATGAATCACAACATTTATGCGGTTTTCCGCCTCAGCTGTGAAGAGGAGCATTATGTTCATGTCAAGCGGCTGCTTCAAAGCTAATTAAAATCAAAGCAAAAATGGTCATTATGTGCTTTACTATGTTGTAGCCGAAAAGACGAAGCAGAAAGTGGAGTTCACTTTTTTCCAGTAGACGTAATGGTCACGTCCAATCAGGAACAATTCCCAACCCCCCGATTTAAAATGGAATGAAGGAAAGGCAAACACATAAATGTGTTTTTTATGTAAACCTGAATTTGGACTTTTTTCCTTAACTGTCAGTGCCTCGCCTCAAGCCATTTTTATGAATGTTTCAATTTAAAATTTTGTACAATCTGCTCGATGTTTCACATTTCCCTACTACTGCACACAAGACGCTCAATGCAATGTTCATAATCAATGCAAAGCTATAGTATCAGTGAAGGTATCAATGCTTTTTCGATTGAATAATAATATGTACAATGTAAGTCTGCTTATTATCCACAAGGGTTGTGAGAGATCTCTCTTCTGGGACCTGAAAACACACAAACAAAATACCACCTTTGCACAAGGCTGTGTCATCATCTTCACAACGGCCCCCGCTAGTTAAGGGGTTAACGATATGTAAACATGAAAGATAATACTTTAGTATTTAAGTTAATTTTAATTCATTAATTCCGAATTAAAAATCATTAAGTAACGGCAGCCAGTCTGTAATGGACAGCTTTCAGCAGAGATTTCCTGATAATTCTACAAGCAACAACCTCTTAAAGGAAAATTAAAGGTTAAAGGTGTTACAGCACTGCAGGTAGTTTTGTTTGGTTTATATGTGTGTGTGAATTAAAGTGTGTGAAGGTGTTTTTGTATGTATGTGTGTCAAGTCATTTAATCTCAGGTGTGTAAAGTAACAACTAATGTGTCTTATTCCACAACTGCAGATGTGTGACTGCTTAGTTGCATAGCTGCATTATTAAAAACATGATAAATATGCTAAAATGGGATATTTAAATGAGATTAAATATTTTGAATGACCGATAGTTTTAGTTTTGACAAAAACAATAAGTATCATGATGTGATGTTTCACGTGTTTTCAAAGTTCTGGTTTCCTGTTTTATTTAGTAGTTTTCCTTGTTTTGTTCCCTTGTGTCCTGTTTCCTGTTTTGCTTTCTTGTTCATTAGATTCACCTGGACTTAATTAGTAGATTTATAACACCACTGTCTTGTTCTGTTTCATAGCCCTTGCTTTCAGTTCGAGGTTGCTGGTTCATTGCTTTTGTTCGCTTCATGAGTTTGGTTTTCTGTGATAGTTTGCCTTCAGTTTGTTCTTGGACATTAAAACGTCTTGATTCTGCATCCCTGCCTCCTGACTCTCCATTTGGGTCCACACCTCCACCAGCATCTTGACAATAAGTCTTCAGTTGTCACGACTGCACAAGATGACTAATACGTTGCAATGGCCAGCAGGATCAGAGTGCGGTTTGTCATAAGATTTAAAAATGCAGTAAATGCAGATTTTTGGGACTGATAACAATTAACTGGAAGGATGGTAATCAATGGAAAAACGGACGGTGGCTGCAAATACCAGGAGTTATTTCCATGAAAAAGGGCTGCGTTCTCCAACTAGACTTCATATTGGACGATTGTTCTGTTGCATATTATTCATATAATTCCTGATTATCTAGAATTTTTAGATAGAATTTAAAATAAACTGATCCATATCTGCGTATCCTTGGTTCTAAAAGTGTAGCCTACTTTTATAATTTTTAAGCTTAACCTCTGACGTCTTCACTGACTCATCAAATCACCCAATACATCGCTGTTCCTCCACCATTTTCTTTATTTCATTTCCTGCACATTATGGTTTTGTAATGTTTTGTCTCTGTAAATATACACATGCTGGCATGTGACTACATAAATAAAACCTTTCTGGACTAAGCACACGAAGCTGTGATAGTCCTGTATATTTTAAACAGAATCGGGATGGTGAGAATCATGACATTGTAAAATTTTGATGTATATGACCAGTGAAAGGTTTGGACACACTCCCTCATTGGATTTAATGGGAAATTGTGTCCAAACATTCTTCTGGTAGTGTTTACTGATCAAAGTTATTTAAACATAACAGGTTCATTGGAATAAACAGAGAAAAAACAATTGCTGACTTTCAAGAATTTGTTCATCTCATTTGACAACAAACCAGTTTGTTAATGTTAATATCTGATCATCTGTCAATTATTTCACAATGCTCTATTTTAGGTTAAATTTGCTCCTTTTTTTTGCACATTGCAGTTTTTGTTAAAATTCCCATATTAGCTAAAAAGCTAGCTAAAGCCGTACAGCACTGTATCCTCTGCAGTGTTGTGCAAGTTCATGCTTGAACAAGTTCAGCGTTCACGTCTCACAGAATAAAATAATTAGCTCATGTTTCACCATTTCAGTTATAAACCAGTTCAGAGTTCAGTTCATTTCAATGTTCTTCTTCTTCTTTATTTTATTTTATCTCATTTTATCCTTTGTCTTAAAGGACAGAATAAACATGTTTACAGCTTGGTTCAAATAAACATTTTAGGTTTAATAGGTCAGGTTTACCTTCATGACAACTTTGGAGGGAGTGAATTTTTTTCTAACTCGCCGGGTTTAAAAGTAATTTAATCTCGAAATTTGCCATATTTAGGGGCGTGTCCTTTCGATTGACAGGTACCTGATCTCCTCTTCAAGTAAAAGGAATGTAGAAACCGCAGTTTTTAACCTCCATTAGCTGGTTAGCTCCTGTCTTCTCTGGGTTAGCTCAGTGAGTTCGTAGCTACAGGCAGCTCGGAGTTCCCTCGATGTCAATCATTCACCATGACGCTCACAACCCCCCTCTCAGCTCCACCTCAATCCTAATATTTGTATTTTCAGCCAGATGAAACGCATGGTCAGGGCGGCCAGGCCCCACACCACAGCCAGTAGGCTGCAGTGTAGAACCCCTACCAACAACCATGGACAGGACCCCACTGATCAAACAGGATCCCTATCAGGAACTGGAGCTAAAAATTTCAAAAGATAAAATAAGAAAGAAAAACAAGATAAAACAACTAAATTAAAACCAAAGAAAAAAAAAAACTTTAATTCTGTAAAACAATCATTAGAACAATAACATTGAACTTAATATATAAATACACAAAAGTTCATATACGTCATAAAATTAGGTTATTATATATAAAAGATTAAAAATAAGAAAAAAGAAAAATTCAACGAAAAACTAATTTTAAAAAATGGGTCTTTAGCTTCCTTTTTAAAAACATTTACCTATTGATCCTAAATCCTGGTCCTTGAGGGCCGGTGTCCTGCAGATTTTCCAAGTGTACCAGCTGCAACACACCTGATTCAAATCAATGTGTATTTAGCAGACATAAGCAGCACTTGTCTGAATCTGAGACAGAAGTTTTCCAGCAGGGTCATTGAAAAATTTGCAGGACACCTGCCCCCGAGGACCTCTGAGGTCGTCTGGCAGGCTATTCCAAAGGCGAGAGCCACAAAACTGGGACGAGGTCTCGTCGTCTATTTTTGTTCTAACTTTTGGTATTAAATATTTACTGATCAGTGTCTATTTCTTTTTAAAACCACTGATATTTTAATGAACACAGATAGTGACAAGTCCTCCATGCAGCCGTCAGACGCTGCATGTGAGGACTTTGCAGACCACTTCAGAAGTAAGATCAATGCTATTAGATCCAATCTTTTATCTCAGCATAATGTTGATCTTAATCGATCTCAAGCATTGTTGTTATCTCAGGAAACACTGGAGAGTTTTGTTCTGGTTGATGCAAAGATGCTTGGTCGAGTTTTCTCCCAGCTAAATCCAACAACCTGCCTTTTAGACCCAATTCCCACATCGCTTTTAAAAACTTTTTATGGTTTCTTTGAATGTGACCTTTGAGATATAGTAAACTACTCTCTTCAGATGGGTGTCTTCCCTTCTGCTTTTAAAACGGCGGTAGTAAGGCTCTTTCTGAAGAAGAGTGGCTTAGATCCAAGCATGGTTGATAATTACCGACCTGTATCCAACTTACCGTTTTTAAGTAAAATAATAGAAAAAGTTGGTTTTACTCAATTACACAAGTTTTTGAATAAACACAACATTTTAGAAAAATATCAATCTGGTTTTAGGACTAACCACAGTACGGAGACGGCCCTCTTAAAGATTGTTAGTGACCTTAGATCTAGCCTGGACTCACAGAAACTTTCTGTTCTTGTTCTACTGGATCTGAGTACTGCATTTGATACAGTAGATCATCATATTTTAGTAAACAGACTCAGAAGTCTGGTGGGCCTCTCAGGGATTGCTCTTAAGTGGTTTTATTCCTACATCTCGGATCAACAATTTTTTCTAAGTATGGAAAAAATTGCTCCTCACGAACCTATGAAATAAAATGTGGGGTTCCCCAAGGATCAATTTTAGGCCCGTTACTTTTTAACGGGAGACACGGCGTTGATTTTCACAGCTATGCTGATGATACACAGATTTACATCGCCGTGTCCCATGATGACTTAAAGCCACTTAATGTTCTTTTAAACTGTATTTCAGATATAAAGTCATGGATTTTTTTTCCTTTTTTTTCCTTCCCACTGTTGCCAGTGTGCTTGCTCAGGATGGGAGATTGAGTTGGACTCAACTCAATCTGTTGGTTTCCTTATATAGGCTATTATGAATTGGCCTTCATTATGTTTTCCCCTCTGTCTGTAAAGCGTCTTGAGATGGCATTGCAGTGATTTGACACTATATAAATAAAGTTGAATTGAATTGAATTGAATTGAATGGATGGCAGCAAACTTTTTACAGCTCAACCAGGAAAAAAACTGAAGTTTTAATTATCGGTCCTGAAGGCAAGAGAGAGATCCTTTTATCAAAATCACAACAGAAGAAATTTAGGTGTTCTTCTTGACTCTTTTTTTTTTTTTGTTTTGTTTTTTGTCTTGTCCAGCATTTAGGCAAGCAGAATGATCTGGATGCTGTGTTCTGCTGAGCAAATTTTCTCTGCCAAGAGAAGCTTTATAGATATAATGATCCCCTTGACTTTCTGAATTTTTATTTTATTTCTATATTTATTTTGTATTGTTGTTTGAATTGTAGAGTTTGTACTGCTGGACCAGAGAGGACAGACGAAAGACAGAAAGAGAAAGGAGAAAAAACACCTCATCAGAAAAGTGAAAGAGATAAAGGGAGAGAAAAGGGAGAGAAAAAAAAACTAAAAAATAACCCAAAAACAAAAAGAAAGAAAACAACCTACAGATGTATACATACACACACATACCGGCACACACATACATATACACACACATACACACGCATACATACACATACATATACACACACGTATACACACATAATATATATATATATATATATATATATATATATATATATATATATATATATATATACATATATATATATATATACATATATATACATATGTACACATATACACATACATACATATACACACACACCTCTATACACACACATACATACGTACAAACATATACGCACTTGCCAGTATTAACACATATACATACACATACAAGCCAACTTTAGATCATAGTAACTAAACTATGAATCTAAAAAGTTAAATATAAATGAGAAACAAACAGAAATGAGAAAACTAGCTGCTGTTAGTGAATAAAACTGCGTGACGACTCGGTGACTGTGTCACATGCAGAACATGCAGAGTGGAACGTGTTCTGGAAAAGGTGATCATGCCAGTGTGACCCCTCCCACACAAAGGCAAGAGGCACGCCAGGAGTACCCCCGAGACCCGGGCCATCGGCAGCCACCCCCAGGCGCAGACCCCAACCGCCCCACCCCGGAGCCAGCCATGCACCGACCCAGGAGGCGGCAGAGGGGGGTCCCAGCCAGAGTCCCCCGCAGTCAGGGGGAACAGGCCCCAGCAGGCCCGGACCAGCGAGGACCGGCCCCGCCGGGCACCGGCCACCCAGGGCAGACAGAGCGCGGGCCCCACGGCCCCAAGAGCCCAGAAGCAACCCCCCACCCCCGCAGGCAGAGGGCCCAGCCCACACCGACGGAGGGCCGGGATCCCCAGACCGCCACCGAGCGGCAGCCAGGCCGCACCCCAGTGCACCAGCAGCGCTCCCCGAGCACCAAGACCCTCCACGCACCCACGCACGCACACACACACACACACACGCACACACATGCGCACACACGCACACTCATGTGCACACACACACACACACACATGCACCCACCCACCTACCCCCACCCACACCCACACGCATTCACACTTCCTCCTTAAACACACCCTATCCACCCATTCTCTTACACACGCTCAAACTCACACTCTCCTACCCCCGTTCTTTATACACACACACCCCCTCACACACACATCCCTGCACCCTCTATAATCACCCATTCTTCCATACACGCATACCCCACTCTACACACACACATACCTCCCTACACCCCTCTATCCACATTCACACTCCTCATTGTACACCCACCCCATCACTTCCCCGTACCACCAACATAACCCCACATACACACCCCCACCCATCTGCATACACCCCCCCTTCCTCCTATCCCAGCGGCCACCCACTTTCCTAAATTCTTTCACCCTGATCCCCGCCCCCCCCTCTACCCTAACATTCATTCACCACTTCATCCATTGGCTCATGCACGCCCTCACCTTTCTTTCCCAACGTGTCCCCTGTGAGATACCCCCGGGGGAGCAGGGGATAGGAGGGCCCCGATCAGGGCCCCACAACTACCCCCCACCCCTGTCAACGCCCCCCCACCACTTCACACATGCAGCCGATCGAGCACCACCCAGGGCCAGCAGCAGTCCCACCCCTGCCAGGCCAGCCCAGACCCAGGCCCCCTGAACAGCACCACTCCCCCGCCCAAACTCCTCTGGCACAGCCCCGGAAATAGGGGCGTGGCAGGACCCCATTGTCACCCCCTCCCTCCCAGCTTATGAATGATTGTGAAGTGTGTGTTGTTTGCAATTAAAATTGGGAAGAAGTAACCACATCATGTTGGGAGCAGGACCACCAAAGCAGCCCCGCCCACCGCACACTGCATGGCCCGCCCCCCAAAATATGTCCATGTGTTGTCAGTGTGTGTTTTTTGTGTTATGTTGACTAAGTGTAATTAAAACTGGGAGGTGAACCGATGCTGGGTGCAGCGATCGAGACCACCTTGATGGCCTCTCTCACCATCCAGATCAACGTGTCCACCTCCCAACGCCCTGCCTGTGTGTGGTGGAAGAAGGGAAGGAGGGGGGTCCGGGGATTAAGGTCCCGAGGGAAGCGCGCCTCCCTCAAGAAGATGAGCCACCTGCGGCACGAGGCACGTCCCCCATTCCCAGGGCCCCCGAAGGCCAGGACAGGCCAAGGGCAGCTGCTCCAACAACCAGGGCCCTCAGCAACACCAACAAAGGAGCCGCCACCGGCCCCAGAAGGCACCAACGAACCACATGCAAAAGTGGGGGGGGGCAAGGAAGAGGAGGGGCGGGAGAAGGAGAGACAGACCAAGGGCCCACTGCCCCCACACCCCTAGGAGACGCCCCCATCCAGAGACACGTTGCATTCCCTTCTCCTTTACACACCAACACATTCACACCCCCTCACCATTAGCCTGGTATACACACACATCTACACACAGACACACCTACAGACCCACACATACATCTATACACATACACACCCATTCTAACAGATACACGGCCAAAAGATTAGTCCACCTCCAAAACCCTACATCCCACTCACCCCCCTGCCCACCAAAAAACACCCCTTCTCATTCTACCTACCCTAGAACAAACCACCACAACTCCCCACTTCTCTCACTGAAGTCCTACCCCCTTCATAATCATGACCCTTCACCCCCCTATACACCTACATACACATGCACCCCCCCCCCCCCCCTCCCCCCTACACACTGGCCACTACCCCCCATACACATGCATGTCAATACTCCTCTATATACACACCCCTATCTCCCATGCATTTAACACCAGATTATCCACACACAAGCCCTTACCCCTTCCCACACACACACACACACACACACCACCCACTCCCTCATCCACAACCCCAACCCCCCACACAATCATGTACTATCACACTCCCCAAAACCTCCACTCACTCACTCACCCCCCTACACTAAGTGATGGAGCTGATCACAGGAGACCACAGAGAGTGAAATTCAACTGACTGATCCTTTGAGGAGGCAGACATCATTTCCATGCTGATGTAATCTCATAACAGATTTCTAAACTGCTGGATACACAGATTCTGTTTGCTTTTCCAGTTCACAAGGATAGTTTTCTTCGCGATGCACAGGCTACTGAGGATTGGTTTTGCTAAATTTAACCCTATGTTATTTTCACCTAAGTGACTCAATAGGCACAATTTGGGGTTTGCAGGGATATTACATTTAAACCAGTCTGACAGATCTTTACATACCTGGAGCCAGAATCTCTGGACAGGTGGACAAGACCATAAAGCATGGTAGTAGCTGTCAATCATGTTGTCAGTACAGCGTGAACAGATATGTGAGTGTAACAGACCCATCTTGAACATCCTGTGTCCCGTATAATGAGTTCTGTGTAGAATTTTGAATTGTATTAATTGCATGTTTGAATTCTTAGTCATTTTGAATGTGTTTGAGCAGATTTGTGACCATTCATTTTGATTGAAGTTACTGGATAAGTCTGCTTCCCATTTAGAAGTTGGGAGAGAGATGGAATATTCTAGCTTCAATAGTAATCTGTATATTTTGGATAGTAGCTTCGGGGCCTTAAGATTTAAGAATTCTGCAACCCTGATAGGTAACTGTAAGGTTAGTTGATCAGTGGTGTATTTCTTACTTATAATAGATTTAAGTTGGTGGTATTCTAAGAATTTGGTACTGCTGAATTCATACCGTGAAGAAATTGCATCAAATGGCAGAAAGTTTCCATTTTCTATTATATGTTCTAACTGCTTTACTCCTTTATTCTTCCACTGAGGGAAGTTTATCATCTTTTTGTTTTGCAGGAAGTCAGGATTGTTTCAGATGGGTGTGAGCTTACATGGAATAAGCGCAAACTTGGTTACTTTCAGGAATTCCCACCAAGCCGTTAAACTGGAGCTGATGTTAATGCTTTTGAAACACTTATATGACTTGACAGTTGAGCTGATGAATGGTAAATCAGAGATGACTAAATCCTCACACAATGCTTGCTCAACATCCAGCCATGGCTCATCCAAAGAACTTGGATTAAGCCACTTGGAGATGCATTGCAGCCTATTACATAAGAAATATTGATTAAAATTTGGCAGGTCCAACCCACCTCTGTCTTTGGTCTGTTGTAAAGTTTTTAGACGAATGCGGGATGGCTTGTTTTTCCAGAGAAATCTGGATATGTGGGAGTCTAGTGATTTAAACCAAGTGGAGGATGGTCTGATGGGAACCATTGAGAAAAGGTAATTAACTTTTGGTAAAACCATCATTTTAACAGTGGAAACCCTCCCCATAAGTGATATGGGCAAGCGGTTCCACCTTGAGAGGTCATCCTTTACTGTTTTTATTAGCTGATCATGATTTAACTTTATTAATTCGGTTAGTTTGGGAGAGATTATTATACCTAAATAACTAATATTTCCTGACTGTATAGTGGTGTTAGATATGTTTTTAAAGTCACAGTTAATGGGCATTGCTGTAGTCTTTAACCAGTTAATAGAATAGTCTGATATTGAAGAGAATTTATTAATTAGTGTGATTGTTTGAGAAAGTGTTGTTTGTGAGTTGTTAAGGAAAAGTAAAATGTCATCTGCGTAAAGACTAATTTTATGTTCAATATTTTTATCTTGAATTCCTTTGATTTCTGGGTTTTGTCTTATGGCAGCTGCCAGGGGTTCAATAAAAATGGCAAAGAGTGATGGAGAAAGTGGGCAGCCCTGTCTGGTGCCTCTCTGTAAGCAGAAGTTTGGAGAAGTTTTGCCATTAGTCTTCACACATGCATTTGGGTTGTTGTATAATATTTTTATCCAGTCAATAAATGATGACCCAAACCCAAATTCTTTTAAAGTTGCAAATAAAAGTTTCCAGTTTACACGGTCAAATGCTTTTTCTGCATCTAAAGATATAACTGTGGACTTCAGATTGTGTAGAGTTAAATAATCTATTATGTTAATTAATCTGCGCATGTTAGTGTAGGAATGTCTACCTTTTATAAAGCCTGTTTGATCAGCGTGAATAATGGAAGGGGTTATTTTCTCTATCCTTCTGGCTAGAGCTTTGCTGATTATTTTGAGATCTACGTTTATTAATGAAATTGGACGGTAACTGGATGGGAGTGTAGGGTCCTTTCCTGGTTTTAATAGGACTGAAATATTCGCCAAGTTCATATTGGAGGGTATTTTTTGCTTTTCCTTTATTTCTAATAACATGCTGCAAAAGGTTGGAGCCAGTGTGGTCCAGAATTCTTTGTAGAATTCAGCTGGATGACCATCTGGACCTGGTGCTTTATTATTTGGCATACGATGGAGAGCTTCATGGAGCTTATGAACTGAAATAGGTAAATCTAGAGCCATTTTATTTTCCTGATTTATTTTAGGAAGATTGATGCTGCTAAGAAATTGGTTAATATTCTCATCTGTTTGATTTATTTGTGATGAATATAATGCTTTGTAAAAGTCTTTGAAAGTATTGTTTATCATGTCAGGATCATGGCTGATATTTCCTTCTGAATCTTTTATAGAGGAAATTGTTGTTTTCTCCTTATTTGCCTTTAGTTGGTTAGCCAGGAACTTTCCAGATTTGTTACCATGTTCAAAATTGTCCAATCGAAGTCTTTGCACCATGAATTGTGTTCTTTTATCTATTATTTCATTAAGTTCTAATTTGGCTTTTCTAATATCATTCAGTGTGTGTTCTTCTGGGGAGACATGGTAAGCTTCCTCTAGTGATTTAATTCTGAGTTCTAATTCTGATGTTCTCAAAGTTTCCTTCTTTTTCTTATGGGAAGAGAAGGATATTATTTTCCCTCTCATTACTGCTTTTCCTGCTTCCCACAGAACACACGCTGAAGTTTCTGGTCTGCTATTGTTTTCTAGATATGAGGACCATTCTCTTTTAAAGTAACTGATAAACTCAGAATCTGTAAGTAATGATGTATTAAATCTCCATTTTCTAGTGGCTGGCTTACAGTTTTTACTTCTAAGGGTTAAAGATACAGGTGCATGATCACTGATGATTATGGGATGGATCTTTATCTCTGATATGTCACTCATGAGTGAACTGCTGATTAGGAAGTAGTCTAGTCTAGAATAGCTATGGTGAACTGCAGAGAAGAAAGTGTATTCTCTCGAGTGTCGAGTGATGAGAACGCCATGCATCGCAAAGACCAAAATCCTTCATGTACTGTTTAACCGTTTCAGCTGATTTCCAACCTCGATACTTCCCCGATGAACTGTATTTGTCAAGAATAACATTTAAGTCCCCTGCTACAATGATTGTGTTATCTAAGTGATCATAGAGCGAAGTAAAGAGGGAGTGAAAAAAGGAGGAGTCATCAACATTTGGGCCATAAACATTTGCAATAGTTAACTTAACATTTTGAATAGATAATGTAACTATTAAAAATCTGCCTTCTGGATCTGTGATTGTTTGATCAATGTCAAATTTTAAACTTTTATTAATAAGAGTGGCTACTCCTCTTTGTCTGGAATTATAGCAAGCTGAGTAAACATGCGGAAACTGGTCCCTTGAAAGATTTATTGTTGAATTAGATAAATGAGTCTCCTGCAGGAGAACGATGTCTGCCTTCATTTCACGCATCTGATTAAGAATTTTTAACCTCTTTTCTCTTGTACCAGCTCCACGCACATTCCAAGAGACAAACCTCTTCTTGACTCTGAGCAGGATTTTATTCCACACATAAAAAATGTAACAAAAACAGGTTTTTATCATCTAAAAAATATTGCCAGAGTCCGCCCATTTCTCTCTCTTGCCAGCACAGAGGTGCTGATGCATGCTTTTATGTCCAGTAGATTAGATTACTATAATGCCCTGCTCTCTGGTCTTCCTAAAAAGTCTCTTTCCAGCCTACAATTACTACAGAATTCAGCGGCGCGAGTTCTGACGAGGACCACAGGGCAGGAACACGTTACACCAGTTTTAAAACGCTGCATTGGCCTCCTGTGCGCTTCAGGATTGATTTTAAGATTCTTTTACTTGTTTATAAATGTCTTAATGGTCTTGGGCCTTCTTATTTATCCGACCTTCTTTTTAATTATGAGCCTTCGCGGACCCTGAGGTCCTCTGGTACTGGCCTTTTAGTGGTTCCTAAAGTCAGAACAAAGACATACGGTGAGACCTCTTTCCATTGTCATGGTCCTCGACTGTGGAACAGCCTGCCAGAGAGCCTCAGGGCCGCGGAGACTGTTGAGGTTTTTAAGAAGTGGCTCAAGACACACCTTTTTAGCTTAGCATTTAACTGAATTTTATTTTACTTTATTTACTTATCTTAATTTACTTCATTTATTAATTTATTTATTTTTAAATTGTTTTATTAGATTTCTTATTTTTAATACATTATTGTGAAGTCCTTCTATGTATATTTGTATATTTTCTGTTTTTGTTGCTCTTACTTCTTACTGTTTCTTAAGGTTATTTATCTTTTGGTTTTAACTCCAGTGTTTTCCTAATGGGGATCCAGCACGCTGGGGACCCTACCTGTTTGGTCTGGGGGCTGTTGTCATGACGACCACTGCTGTTCGGGTGGCGCGGGGTCCAGCACTGCAGCTTCACTGCAAAGGTTTTCATAAATATCTGTTCAGAATGTACAAAGTCATAAAAACATTTTTGTAATAAAATCTACTAAAAATGCTTTTTTCAAATGTTGGTGTTGCATGCACTCAACGGCCGAACTTATTTATTATTTTATTAACAAAGTAAATGCAGGAAATGAATGAAAAAAAGGTTGGAATAATAGAAAGTGCAGTGAAACAGCATTTAAATAAAATGAGTAATTCATATAAAAGAGTGAGTTAAGATAAAACAGTTAAAAAGAAATAGAACAAAGGAAAGGAGGGGTTGGATGGAAACAGTCAAGAGGTTGAAATTCTGTTTAAGCCAACTTAAAATAAACCAGCAACCTCCAAATAAGTCATCTCCATGTTAGTCATCTTGAATTCTGCTCTCATTTCCGTCATAAGCATCAAGATCTTATCACAATGAAATGATGAAAAACGTGAATAATATTCACAGTTGCAGTTACGCAATGCTAAGCAAAAAGCCGTTGCAAACATTCCCACTCCCACAGATGAAATGTCTGAAAGGTTTCTTGGTATGTTACGGAGATTCAGGTTAAGTGACGCTCATCAGCAATTATTTGTGGTTTATATGCGATGATATTTCTGTCACATTTGTCATATTTAGAGTAATGTCCTTAAACCCTCGTCTTCCTTCCTCTCCTGCTCACTCCAGCAGAATTCCTGGAACATCTGCTTTCCATTTTCTCCTGATTCTTCTCCAACACTCAACCCCAGGCTGTTATGCTTCCCTGGGGTAATATCCAGTCAGCCAATATCTGTGGCAAACATAATTCTTCTCATGCCCTGAATGAACGTGTCAGGAATCCTGCCTCGTCACTGCTGCTGGCTGCTGCTCTGCTTGCCATCCGGCTCAGAAAGCTGCCATTAAACCATCTGCTCAGCTGCCTGGATGCTTTCCAGTCCTCAGCTCCTCCTCCTTTTCTGATCTCTGGCCACACAAAATTAACTTTCCATTATTGAGCAAATGGTCCATGCAGCAAAAGTAATCTGGGTGTACAACCAAAATTCGTAAAACTGTGTATCTTATAAAAACTAAAAACCTTGCATATTATAATATTTTGTCTTTATTTTAAGTCTAGTTTAATTTTTCTAGTTCTGTTTAACAAATCAGGATTCATCAAGTTGTTGGGCACAAAATTTAGTGATTTAGAACTGGTTAATTGCAAACTTTTATATTAAAAATAGGGCAATAACTTTAAATATGTTCAATAGTATGCATTTATAAAAACAATCTCTTAGTTAACCTTCTGATGCATAAATTATTTTTTTTAAAAACTCAGTGTCACATTTTTTCACTTGCAATATTTTACTTCTACAGACATGTACAGAGGTGCTTTTTTTCTTTATTTTATTTGGCTTTTAATTTAATTTATTTTATCTATTGTTTAGAAATATTTATGAAAAATATTAGATTGTCATATTTAGATCATAGAAATATTCTATAAAATTTGACAAATATATTTTTCGTCCCTGAAGTGGCAAAACTGTAAATATACCATCTTCACTTATGACCATACTAGAAAAACAGCGTCCACTGTGGTGCACATGATGAATCAATATTCTCTTTACACAGAAGCAGTTTAAATATTTCCTGTAAATCTCAACTCAAATATCTATATAATAAAATAAAAATGACAAAGAAAGAATGGGAATTTCAGCATTTATTTGTTAAAAAGGTAACAAGTGATCAGGTGTTACCCTGCTGGAACAGACAAAAAGCAGGATTATAATCTCAGATCAGGAGCAAACATTATAATCTCAAACATGTGTAAATAATCAGTTAATCTACAATTAAACATTTTCTCTGATGACGGAGCCTGAGAAGAGCTGAAACTGATCAGGGAGATGACATGTTCAGCCTGAAGGCTATAAAAGTTATTTAACCGCATTAAAAGATCCAAACGCTGCAATTCAGTGAAATAATTACTATACACTGGAATGTTTATGGACACTTGGTCAACATGTCTGAGAGGCAAGAGGATGTCCATTCCCAGCCAGGTTTGGGGGGCTGATTCCCCTTGCAGCTGGAATGGGAAAAGTAAAAATAAAGGCAGTAGCTAGAGGGTTTGAAAACTTGATTCAGCGTTAGGATCATTCAGTCACTCTGCGTGCATCTTTGTTTTGCAGATATGCATTAGTTTTCAGAAAACAGCTGCTCAGACTGACTGCTAATGCTGTTATGCATCTACTGTTCCATTACAAATCAGTCAACTAAGAACAAAAGCCCATAGTTTTTTTTCCTGCATACTTGCAAAAGTGCACGTTGTCAAAAATGACATGCACGGCCCCAAACTCTTTCACACACGTGATATTTCTAGCCCCAAGTAAATCTTCCCAAACCAAACCCATCCGCCCCAACAGTATAGCCAATAAGCAGCCGCACACCTCTAAGATATGAAAATGTTTCACAATAAAATGTATTTATATATACAAAATTATATATAGCTTATATAGCTTCTCTTGTTAATGTCAGCGATACAAGAAAATTTTAACCCTAACCCATTTTATGAGTAGGAGGCCAAGGAGAGGGAATAATGTGGTTCACATTCTTTTCAAACAGCATTATAAAAAGAAAATACTTTCTTCTAAGCTTAACGATTAGGCCTTAACGATTAACACTCACCAACCTCCCAAATGTGGGTATGAAGCAAATCTTACCAGTTTGGTAGGTGATGAATGAAGGAAATCCTTCCAGTTACTTTTCCTGGCAGTGCCATCCAAACACTTCCCATTAACATTACTCCAAAGGCTATGTACACACGTAGCCATGTTTTTGTAAAACCAAATACCATCCATTCATCTTCTTAACTACTCGTTCCATTCAGAGTCGCAGGGAAGCTGCAGTCCCAGCAATCGCTTGGCGACAGGCAGTATACAACCTGGACAGATCGCCAGTCCATCACAGAGCCAAAACTGAAAACCTCCATGCAGAAAAACCTTTAAACAGCACCAAGTTGTCTTTAAAAAAAACAAACATCTGTCCACACTGCATAAGCACATTGTTAAGTACATTCCCAGGGCATCCATGTCTCATAATCGTAGTATTCGTACATTCTCGCTTTGGTGAGAAGTTTTTGAAAGAATCATTTTAAATGCCGTAAATCTGTGCTTTCGTGTGGATGACAGGTCAAATTGTAGAACAATATCTTTGTTTTTTGAGAAACCCTGCTGGCCTAACGGCATCATGCACCCAACTGGCTACAGTCCTATAAGCATGCACGTGTCCTTTATGAGTCTGCATGAACTATAGCTAAATAATGCAAACAAATAAAACAAATTTAAAAAAATGTAAGTTGAAGTTTAACATATAAAAGAAAAATGAGAGAAATGTTAACTTAATGAATAATCATCTAAACAAATGTATGATATTGTATTCAGTTGCCCTTATAATGTGGACAAACAGGCAGAAATTCTGATTGGCTGGTGATCAATAAATCATTTATAGCCCTGTAAACATATCTACAAAGCTTAAACTTTTTCTCTTCAGAGGGAAACCAGTTTGAATATCACAATTTAAGACATATTAACAATAAGAAATATGTGAATAGTACAGTGTGAAGACCAATAAAATACTTAAAATTTAGCTTCTGGCCAAGTTTGATGTTAAATTTGATTTAAAAGTGTAATTGATTCACATTGGAGCAGGTCTGGAAGACTTCAGAGGAAGGCATCTGATTCAAGCAAGGATGTTGGAAGCCTGCAAGACAAAATGACGTCAGATAATGAGAAACACAGTCACTTCACTTGATGAAGAACAAAACTGTCAGTGACTTCAGGCACAATTGCAGGATTTTATGTTTCAGGTTCACTAGCATAAACATATTAGACAAGACCCAGACCGGTTAAAGTGAATACACTAATCTGTGCCGGAGGGCGTTTATATAAGCAAAACTTAATTCTTCACTAACATGTCTTAACCTGAAATAAGACAATAAGAGAAATTATTATTTAAAAAGAGTGAGCTGGATATCCAGGAAAAGCCAAAATAGTGAAAGACTGAAAGCAGTCAGGGAATGCAAATGTGCCATCAAATCAGCTGTAGGCAAGTCTGGTCCTCAAGTGCCGCAGTCCTGCAAATGTTAGGAGTTTCTCTGCTGCAACACACCTGGCACACATCAGACCTAATCAGCAGACTTGTGCAAGCTTCTGCACAAGTCTGATAATTAGCCATTGATTTGAATCAGCTGTGTTGCAGCAGGGAAACGTCTAGCATTTGTAGGACTGTGGCACTCGAGGAGCGGAGTTGCCTACCCCTGCATTAAATGATAATGATTAATAGTGGTTTCACTTTGCTTTGTGTGAGACAGCTTTTAGAGTCTAAATAAATTAAATGTAAAATATAAATGCATTATATATTTGTGTACAACTCATAAATGATCATTAATTAAATCAAAATCAAGTTAGTCTTATTATGAAGGGGGAGATGTTAAGAATAAAAATTGTGTAAAACTGGAAGATTTCTGCTTAACAACTAGTGCAAAAATTTTATTCTGAAGTCATTTAGCACACGCTCTTCTCCAAAGCAACTTACATTTGAGAGTGACAACACAAGCAAGAAATGAAAAGTAAAAGGACGTCATAGATAAGTGCTGGTCAGACTGCTGCAAGCCCAGTTGGATACAAATGTTATCATGCAGTGCTAGAAGTACAACGACCTTCTTTTTTTTTTTTATTCCTTTTCCTCCATGCAACAGTCAGTTAAAATAGGAGAAATGATTTATTCCCCAATATCGTCTTGGGCGAAGCTTATTCAGCGCTGAATTTTGGCAAGGAGCAGGACAAATCTTTCCAACTCAATCTGACAAACAGAACCTTTAAAATACGTACGGAATTGTTTTTTGAAGAGCTGAGTCTTTATCTTAAAAAGTTGATAGGGACAGTTATGCAGGTCGTTCCACCTACCACACAGTGAAAGAGTCGAGCTACTGATATAGCGGTGGTGGTGGTGGCGCTGCTACACATCGGTCACTGGTAGAGCCCATGATGTAGTGCAAGGTATATACAAGTATAGCCACTTATTTATCACTCAACATTGAGTATACCCACTTCTAAACCCCCCTGTGATGCTGCTTTTACAGTTACAAATGACCCCATGACGATACACCACTGGTGCAGTTAACCATCAGCTTCGTTAACTTTAACTGCCATAAATGTCGTCGTTTGAGTTTTCAGGTTATTTGTGGTGTTGATTTAATTCGTTTTGGAAATAGATTTCGCAACGACGTCAGGTAGGAACCAAAGTGATGCTCCTTGTTGTACTTTTTTTGTTACGTCCACCTGCTCTCAAAGCATGATAACAGAAGAGTTTTAGTCTGAATGAACGATGATGTAAGGTGTGAATACGAGGACTTTATTTACTTTTTTTGGCGAATAACTTCATTACCTCTTGGTTATGTGCAACCAGTGAGGTACCCGTTTCTACCCCCAAGCAGGCTGGTAGAAACGTGGAAGGAAGGATGGACTCGCATGAGCTGGGGAGTTTCAGACGAATCACTGTAGGGTTGATGATGCGCTGGATCTCGAAGGGTCCCAGGTAGCGGGGAGTCAGTTTCTTTGCATCTGTCCGTAAGGGAACGTTCTTAGAGGACAACCACACCATCGGACCTGGGGTGTACCCGGGTCTAGTAGTCCAACAACGACTGGCCTGGCATCGACTCCGTTCTCCAGCGCAAAGAAGCACAGCCCGGGCCGTCCTCCAAACCCGACAACAACGGCGGATGTAGAGATGAACAAAGGGCACAGCAACCTCCACTTCCTGAGCCAGAAACAGTGGTGGCTGGTACCCTAGATAGCAGTCGAAAGGCAATAACCCAGAAGCAGGGGAGGTGAGGGAATTGTGTGAGTACTCAACCCAGTCCAGATATTTGCCAGATATTCGAAGGATTGGATTCAGCCACACAGCAAAGGATGGTCTCCAAGTCCTGATTGGCTCTCTCGACTTGACCATTGGTCTGAGGGTGGAATCTTGAGGACAGACTGAATGTGGCCCCAGTAGACTGACAAAAAGCTTTTCATACTTGAGACGTAAAATGAGGACCCCTGTCAGAATCAATGTCTGTGGGAGGTCCGTGGAGCCGAAAGACGTGATGGACCAATAAGTTGGCGGTCTCCCTGGCTGAGGGAAGTTTTGGGAGGGCAACGAAATGCACCGCTTTAAAAAAAGCAGTCGACGATCATCAGGATGGTGTCTTTACCTCCAGAGACAGAAAGGCCTGTGACAAAATCCACAGCTATATGAGACCAGGGTCTGCTAGGGACAGGCAAGGGCCACAGGAGTCAGGCCGGTGGTCAATGCACAGCCTTACAACGTGCTCAGGAGGTACAAGTAGCGACAGAATCCTGAGCCTCTCTTTCCATTGTAGGCCACCAGAGCCTACACTTTATGAGGGAGAGTGCACATGTAGAGCCAGGATGGCAAGCCAGACGGGAGGAGTGACCCCACTGGAGTACCAGGGAACGAATGGCGTCTAGAACAGACAACTTTTAAGTCCTGTACCCGGGTCGGTTAGTGTTGCTTAGCTGCAATGACTTTCTCCTCCACATTCCAGG
>NC_136611.1:7770832-7825832 GCF_933228915.1 Telmatherina bonti | reverse complement strand
CTTATTGTTTTCGAAACAGATTTCTCGAGTTATCCATCTGTAATTTGTGTGATGTGTGTGTGATGTGTGTGTGTGCTGCATTTACGTACCTTCAGTTCGTTTCCACTGGCTTTTGCAAAATAGGATGCATTATTATTACTGGAGTCAGAAAACTTAAAAGCGATTTGGTTTTGGTTTGTTTGATGCCGCATTATTTCCACTTTGGTGCCTGAAAAAAAAGGCAGATAGAGAGAGAAATAAGTTCATTTTCACCTTATTGAACAGGATTTTCATTATAGTTTGACATTTGTTGCCTTCTTTTGTCAAGTCTATCAAGTAAAGATCTTTTTCGTTTTTCATTTTTCATACTGCATTGTGTATTTCCTGTGTTGAAGTGACATAAATCTCAAACCAATTTACAAAATTTTGTTGAGACATTTCTAAAATGTTGTGAATAATGTTTTTCTGATTCCTAAAAAGAAAAAATGAATACTACAGGATTGTAGTGGAAACTACAATCCAGAACAGGAATGACAATCTGGATACTACAATCCAGAACAGGAACAACTTTTCCTCATTGCCAGAGAACAAACATGTAGCAAACACCACAATATAGCCATGACAATCTGATAGTGGATCCATATAGGTTGGATGTAGGAGCAGCACATCGGCTGCTTGATGCAGGTCTGACCTCTCTGGGGTTTGATATATCTACGTAAACAAAACTAAAGAATAAAAACTAACAAAGCTGACTTTAAAGAAACTAAGCTAGCAAATACAAGTTAGGATATTAAAATGGAAAAAAAAAAAAAGCCTGACATGTCAAGCTTTTTTTCACATCTTTCTTTTATCTTTTGAAAATCTGTTTCCTTGGTTTAATGGTGAAACCAAAAAGAGTCAAAGACAAAAATAACCATCTGAGATACTGAACTTGACACTGGTATTTTAATCCATGCCAGGAAGCTTTGCTTTTCTGGTTTGCAGCATGTTTATTTAGTTCAGACAAAAGACAAAACTCTGGAATCCAGATTAAGAAGGAGGTCCACTTGAATCACAACAACTGTTTAAAGCACACAGTGGTTCATTAAAGTCAAACTAAATGGTGCTTTTTTATTCACAACTGTTTGTGCACCATCAGCCAGAGTCATGAGAAAGTTCCTGAGCTTTGAAGACATCCTGCTGTGTTCCATTATGTAAAAAAAAAACAACCATCTACAACACAACTGTTCCAACCACCCACATAATGAAAAGAAGTCTTGAGACAGTTTTTTGGCTTTCCTCAACAAGCGAGTGAAAATCTTTCATCTTGTTGCTTCAGCGAGCCCACTCACATCTGGATAAAGTCAGGCAGAGCTGTCAGGATCATGTCCTTTAATTCTTAAGAGCTTTTAACATTAAAGCAAACAATCTTATCATGGCTTCACATACTGGGCCAAAAGGTCTTGTTGTCAGTGTGATAAAATTGGCAAAAGTCTTAGCTGTGTTTCCATCACCTCCAGAATACGCAGAACCTAAGTATCACTATAAAAACCTGGGAATGGAAAGGTTTATACATTTGGATGAGGTGGTTTTCCAGCTGTGTCAATGTAGAAGTTGATTGCAAAAGTAATGGAAACACTTTTGTTGCATTTACGTGTTCCTGGATGTGACAATGGGGTCACATGACCCGTTCATTTCAGGTAAAGATGGAGCACTACGTCTGGACAGAGGAGATGGAAATCTTTTTATAAATACCTAGAAAAGCACTCAGAGCGTAAACCTCTGCCAAGGCCTTTAAAACGTTCCTGGATCCAAACGGTTATCCGGATCATCACCAAAATTAAATCAGTTCTTCCTTTTCACATTTCCAACAAGTCCTGAAAATTTAATGAAAATCCGTCCATGACTTTAAGTGATATTCTGTCTGTCAGACAGACAGACAAGACAAACAGATAAACGCCGGCAAAAAACATAACCTCCTTGGCGGAGGTAACTAAAGAGAAAAATACAATATAATATAATGACATAATGCAGAAAGAAAATGCAGTTTTGCAAGGAATTAGAAAAAGAAATGAGTGAGAAAGGCTTTGAAAAGCTGTGGTAAATCCTCTACAGCAAGTCTGAAACCCTGAAACATCGCTATCTGCCCACCTACCTGGCAAAAAACGCAGTTCATAGAAATTCTCATGCTGTGAACGAGATTTCACAAGAATTGTAACTTACACGCCAAACACGTAGTTTAATGGAAACATCTGCTAATCGCAATTTTAGTTTATTGAAATTTGTAAAATTTGACTTTTATTTACAGAAAACTAACAGAAACGCAGCTCGTGTTTGAGTTCATGTCTGATTTCTTAATAAATCAAAAAAAATAGTCATCTGGCGTGCATGAAATCCCAATGGATCTTCCACACCCAGTTAAAGCTGTAAAAAGCTGTTTCAAGACTTCCTTCTACCAAATCCAACACACACACACACACACACACACAATTAGCTTTCTTAATAAAAACATACTTGGTAAGATTTCCTTAAATTAAAAAATGTCCAGACTTTAAACGAGTGAGAAATATTTCTTCTCAGAGAGGAGAAAACACAACAGCAACCAAAATAAGGCCTGAACTGGGAGCGTTGTACTGGTGGCGTGAGATTACACATGGGGTTAGCGGTTCAAGTGGTTGAGCAGAAAGTGCGGTGGTTCAACTTCGTCATTCTGGCTTTTGATAATGTGACGGTGATCTGAAAGGTCATTTGCTCTTGGAGCTGCTGCTACAACAAGGCCTTTGTTAGTTATAAAAAGTTCTCTTTGCTTGTGTTGAGAAAAATCTGTTCAATTTGTGTTTGAATTTTTTTCTCTGCCAAACTAAGAATAAAACACTTAAAAGGAGCATTAACAGATGAAATTTAAAGGTTTTATTCTGAGTTAAGGGTCTTGAAATGTTTCACAACTTTGTTTGTTATGTTTCTTTCTTGTCTAAAACCTAGATCAGGGATCCTCAGCCCTGGTCCTCGAAGGCCGGAGTCCTGCAGGTTTTCCAAGTGTTCCTGACTTAGATTCAGACAAACTTTGCACATGTCTGCTAAATACACATAGATTTGAATCAGGAGTGTTGCAGCAGGGACACTTTAAAAATCTGCAGGACACCGGCCCTCGAGGACCAGGATCGAGGATCCTTGGTCCTGATCATTTTTTCCAACATCAACAAATTTTCCCAAGTGTAATGACCCCACTGCACTGCCAGAATGTTTAACTTTATTATAATTAGAATCTGCTCAATTTAAGGTTTTCTTTGTATGTATGTATTATACATCTATATTATTTATTAACAAATCACATGATAATAAATGGTAAATATACAAAACAAAAATGTTTTTGTTACATTAAAAGACTTTATATAAAATAATTTGTATATTTTCTTCCATTTTTTTATTTTTTATTGGCTGAGTCTTGAAGGGTTAAATATTGCTGATTTTTGCAGAAAAGCTCCAGAAAACTCTCAGTGATGAACAAGAAGCTGAGAAGAGAGAACTGGTCTGCCAAGTTGTGGGATAATGTGGAAGCCATCGCCTCGTTTTGGACATGAACTGAACGAAAAGATGATTCTGGCTTTAGGAAGAACAGAAGCAAGCAGAACACTGTTTACAGCCTGGGAGAAGCAGTGGAGGACTTCATACGTTTGGGAGTTTGTCTGAACAACAGGCTGGAAATGCAACACTGAACTCATCTCATACAGGAGGGAGAGCAGGAAGATCGTTTAGCCTCTGCATAGAGATGTGGCGCATCATCGATAAGTCTGCTGTGGAAAGTTGCGTCAGCTTTTGCTAAAGTCAGACACTTAAAACCGAACAAACTGAAAAAGAAATCTGGTTCTGTGCTCAGGTTAACTGTAGCTGAATCTCCAGGTAAGAACGGTGGAAAAAGCTGCTTAAAAAAATAGACAAGTCTTCCACAACCAATGAAAACACAGTATGTTCAATCAGAGGCTTCTTCAAATACAAAAAGGAGGTCATTCCTCCATTTCAGAAGCCGTCGCCGTTGGCAACAAGACATGACTGTCCATTGATACAAATTTTGTCATTAAATAAGCATATTTTTAAAAAAAATCCTGCAACTTAATTCATCCTGAGAGGGAATATAATAAAGTATTTTCCAGAAAAAAAGCCTTTAAAATGAGTTGTTCTTCAGAGGATGAACCATGTCTTTGTAACGCAAAGAAACAATTTTTCAGTTCTGAAACTCCCAGCACGAGACATGCTGTCAGAAGTCATATTCACTGCCAAAGATAAATACAAACTATTAAAAAAATTTACAAAAAGATCTACAGAGCGATGTTGGCATGAAACTGTCTTCCTAAACACTTCGATATTGCTATAAAAAAATTTTAAATTGTTAATATCTCTTAAGTAGATACATATAACATCACAATCATTTTTATAGAATAAAAAATATAAATTCTATAAAACATCTTAGTATAATTGGGGGGGTTTGACTATACACAGTATATACATTGAATTTACTGATGTTATGTAATAGAATGTATGAAAATGCATTGTTTTGATTTATAGTTGAGCATGAAACAGGATTATCTTTTATTTTTATTTTTAATCTCTTTTTCTATTCTACATTTTTATGCCTGCTTATAATGGAAACTATTCTATTCTACAGTCATTTAGCAGTCGCTTTTATCTAAAGCGACTTACACACACACTCATACCACGATAGGCACATCGGGCGGCAACTAGGGGTTCAGTGTCTTGCCCACACTTCGGCACATAGTCAGGGGAAGCCTGGAATCAAACCCCCAACTTTCCAGTTACAAGCCAACTGCTCTTCATCCTGAGCTACAGCCGCCATAAACTGTTGTACATTCTATGTGCCAGACCCCAGGAAGATTATATACGGGTCCAATTATAAAGGGTCCAATAAAGGGTAAATGAGGGTCCAATTATAAAGAATAAAGAACTGTCAGAGAGCCATTTGGACCAACCACGTCTCATGTGCTTTCTGTTTGAACCTTAACCAAAAACTTTATAATGTGCAAAACTAACCTCTAAAACTTGACAAATGCGCACATGTTGCTCCATTAACCTTCTTTACTTTGTGACTTTTTCATAGAAATGAGCTGACAGGATTTCTCAGTAGCAGTTTCTGCATATTAATGTTTTCCATTTTCTCCATTCATAATACAGTTGCTGGAAATGGATTCTCCCTTCTTTAAATGAGAAAAGAGTTACTGAAAATGTCTACTCCCTTTAAAAACACATTGAGCAATCATTCACTCCATTTATGGGGTTGATGAGAGTAACATCTGTATGTATCCACAGCAGGTGGGTTCTTAGAGGACAAAATCGCCTTAACACTCGGATGCGTGTGTGAAAGCAGCTCTCATGAGAATTTGTGAGCAACAGCTGAAATAGTTTGACCGACTTTGTCAAGTTGCATACATGTTATTGTCTAAGAGTTTGTTAAACATAACAATTCTTACCAGGAGTAGTAGTATCAACAGCACACAGTGTCGGTTTATTCTTGAATCTCTGAATCTTTACATATTTCCCGTTTATCGTCTTCATGATTTTTCTCACTGGTTCTCTGGTTCGAACAGAAAGAAGACCAACTTTCAGCATGCAGCATTCGAAATGGATACACTCATTTAAAAATTAAGTTGAACTCATACAATGACAATAAAGAAGAAGAAAAGATAGAAAAATAAAACACTTACTGGTCACTGGTCATTTCTGGTGGTCTGAGCTGGAAAAAAGGGGCTTCAGCTGAGTGGAGAAAAGCTTTTTCTGGAGCAGAAGAAGAATCTCAGCGACAGGATGGCTGAAGTCAACAAAGGTTCACACGTTGTTGATGACCAGCTACAAAACAACACAACACGTGCGACAGAAACAGATTGCAAAATGTCAGAAGAGGCTGGGATTTTTTTTTTTTTTGTATTAATAGACAATTAATAGACTTAATATTTTGATTTCTAATGTAACTTTATTCTGAGCCTATGTCACCTTTTCCACAAAAGTACCACTTATGTGTGGATTTATCAATAAAAAAAAGAAGAAACAGACACAAATATCACATTCAGTTAATAATCCAATTAAGATTTTGGTAATTGAGCAGTTAAATAAATATACACAACTTCTTTCAGGTGTTAGATGTTTACCTGCTTCAACACAACAGACTCAAACTAATGGAACATTATGCAGAACTTCAGCAGCTGGATCAATAGTCTACCTTATGAATCAGTTCTGTTCGAGCAGGGAAGTATCTAAAACCTACAGTGGCTCCAGGAACAGTCTACAACTTGACAGAATTCCAAAACAAGCTAAGACTAGTCGAATTTCTTCACATTTCCCTCATATTAAGCTGCAAAATAAAAGATGCCTCACTTCATTGCAGCGTTTTAACGCTCATAAGACTCGCGTTAAAATGGAAAATAATTCCCAAAAAGGTTCATATAAGACTCATACATGTAAAAATATAAATGGATGCATGTTTCTTACCAGTCCTGCAGAACTGTAAAGTGAAGGTTGCGGTACAGGTGAGACGCAGTGAATGCGCAGCGCCGCAGTTTGCGCTACAAGCTGCAGACTCCTCCATAAATAATGACGAGCAGCGCGCTGACGTCGACGTACGTCACTCTCACTAACATAGAGTATGTCATCATCACTGTCTCGACTGTATGCCAAGGGACAGAGGGGCCAAGAAAGTTTGCATACTTTTTAAACTAACTTGGACGTAATATATTTAAGAAATGCTTCGATTTTCCGTTTGAAATTAAGATAAATAAAAAATAGATAAATAAATAAAAATCTTTTTGGTCACCTGAAAAACATGAGCTTGAGAAAATGTCTTATGTTCTTAGGATTCAGTAAATGGAACAGATTTATTTCCTGACCAGAGTGCAGGGACCATCGTATGGGACCCCTGCACAGGTGTGTTTAACATCTCAGACCCCTACAGAACAGCTGCTTCTCCATTGCAGGCTTTTTGTTGGACACGTTTCATTTTACACATCTCCACATCTAAAGCTGGAGTTTTCACTTAATATTTGTTGTTGTTTGTGTTTTTGTGTTACTCTGTATAGCAGATACAACTATAATAGTCTGTTTAATGTATTACTTACTACTTACTTTATTTCTTTTTTATGGTTATTTGTTCAGTTTTCACTTACACTAATCATTCCACTAGAATGACAGAATCTACAGGGGGAAAAAAAAATCATTGTATTTGTTTATACTGGGCTTATTCTGATACGGATTCAGAGCAGGGAACGACGAACAAAAGAAAAACGCCTCCCTCTGGTGGCCAGAATTGGAACTGCTAGGACTTCAGATTTCTGATGGGGCAACGACACAGGAGGGAAACTAAAAGGGGAAAAATAACATGCAAATGCAAAACAAGCTTAGTTTCTTTGTCATATTTGTATCTAATTTATGCTTCATTGTTAGTATTTTCTTTCCTTGGTATAATTAATTACTTAACTTATTCTTATATTTTGATTATTGCAAGGTTCTCGATAAACCCTGAAAGGGTTTCCAGCACTGTAATTAATATTCTACACATATTTTCCATCGTTTGAAACTTTCTTCCTTGTTTTTTTGTTATTTTGTATTCCATGTTGAATTCTTGAAGTGTCTACTACTTCTTTTAAAGTGCAAACTAAAATAAATAATCAGCCATTTACAAATGGCTGATTATTGGTGAGTTTATATGAGGTGAAAAAGCAAAACACAAAAATGCAATTTTGATTTTAATCATGGGCTAGAAAACATGCTCACGGAAAGTCTGAGATGTCGTCTCTTTGGCGTTTACCTGAATAATGTGTGATCTCACCTTTGGGCTGAACTTGCCGGGACGTCCACTTCTTGGAAGAAGCTGGCTGTCCCGAGTATTTCCACTTGTGGATAATCCGTCTCTCTTCAGAATGATGGACTCTAAAGACCTTCTAATCAATCCCAATAGGAAGCAATGATTTTTCTCTTTGGCATTGTGTTAACACACATCTGACTCTTGCAGATCAGCAATTTGCCAAAAATCTGCTTCTATTTGGTGCATTTGATTAGCAGCACCTGGCAGAAACTTCCCCTCTTCTTTCCTACAGAAGCAGCTTCTGCATTTTGTTTATGGTGGTTTTATTTACTTCATTTCAAGCCTGGGGAAGGGGTTGGTTTTTACTTTAAAAAATCAAATAAAGATTTACTTTCTAAAATATATATGCTTTTTTACATGCTCGTTTTCTTGCTCTTTGGAGGAAAACACTGTATTTATAGAAAATCCGACTCGTTCCTTGTTGCTGTTAGAAACCGTTATGTTTTCCAAGGACGTTTGGAAAAGTCTTGATTGCGGCCTGTGTTGCATCCCAAATTGTTTTATGCAGGAGATTCTCATCATGAATGTGCAGCCGACAAATCTGCAGTGATGTGATGCCTTAATAAAGCACCAAGAATCAAAGCAGTTCTGCAGAAAAAGGAAGCCCATCCTAATACGAGCAAGATCTAATGAAATCATTCATTCATTCATTCGACTGTTACTCAGATCAATTAAACCTGAGAAAAACGTAAGAAAAATCAGTTAAACATCAGTGTTGTTTCCGTTTTAACTGCCGTGATTACTCACTGATGACTTAAGACACATCTGAGTCTAATGAATCGGTTTCATGGCTTTCATCATGCAGTCAAACTGTAACATTCCTCTTAGTTGACAGTATTTTACTATTGCCTGGAAGGATGTCTGCAAACAAGCGGAGGCGGCTGAATTGCTCATGCAGCTGTTTATATGACCGGAAACTTGTTCAACAGGACTCTGTGTACGTGAGCCAAGACGTCACTGCAACTGCTGCAGTTATAACAAAGACTCGTTTGTTAAAAACAGGAACAAAGTAACTTTAGATCAGTGATAGAACCCATCATTGATCATTACCTATTATTGACTGTGGGGTTAAGGGATGACTGACAAAAACTAAATCGTGATGACATGTTTTTATGATGAAAACCCACGTTTTACACACATGCTTCAGATGACTTTATTCCAACTCATTCTGAAAACATGAAAAACAAAACACTTTTCTGGAACGTCATTAATTCATGTCTCACTCTACATCTCCTACAGGGTGGGGAAACCTTTATTTGCCTGACTTGCCTCTGTTTCAGCTGTCTGTGTATGTGTGTGTGTGTGTGTGTGTGTGTGTGTTTGCTGACTGTCAGTGCGTAAAACTGGTTCTTCTCACCACGTGTTAGACAACCATCAATGAGCACATTTATCAGTTTAATAAAAGCACATTACTATTTACAAAGCATCATTTTTTCATTCTAATAAAATAAAAGAAGCAACCTCCCAAAAAGCAAGATGAATAAATAAACACCACCCTCCCCCCACGCTGTCTTTACAGAAACCACATCCACCTTTCATTCTGTGAAATCTGACATCTCAGAATACACTTGCAGCTAAACCTTTTGTCTCCTTGTCATGTTTTGTTTTATGCAGGTATTTCTTTTTAACTGCGAAAGCTGCAGACGAGCTGCAGACGAGGCTACGCGTCCTCATCGTAGACAAGCTGGACGAACACTTTATCTTTTAGTGCTTCGTTCTCTCTGTAAATGTACAGTGTGTCGCTGGGCGACGAACCGCTTTTGCCGTTTTTCGGTTCTTCGCATCTTTCGCCGTCCTCCTCGGAGATCAGATCGTTGTAGGAGGCGACACAGACGTCGTGGTCCTGCAGGGAGGTTGGGTATCGGAGGGAGGCTCTCTCTATTCGCACAGAACGTCGCACCGGGGTGAAGAAGCGGACCTCCTGTCCGTTGAGCCGTATGGCGTCTCTCTGTTGGCTGGGAGGGCCACTGAAGGACATGTGAAATAAAACAATCAAATATAATTCAAATTTATCCAAACAGTTTCTACTGTGTTAAAGAACATCAGCTTTTTATCACAGCTGCCAAATCTTATAACTTTATTTTTCATCATCTTTCTCTGTAAGATTTCTACAGACTCCATTGTTACAATCCACAGTAGCTCAACGTGGACGTGCCGCCGTGCTTCTCAAACCTTCGAGTTCACGTGACGAGAATTCAGGAAGTGCATTTAAAGGTAGATCAAACATGAGTGAAATGCGTAAAGAGGGAACACACGAAGAAGAAAACAAGGAGGAACACAGCAAAGCGTGTAAAAACATCATGCATGTTCATAACGAAGTGATTTGGGTGACAAAGTTTTAATATTTAGCTGCTGGAAGTTAAACAGACACGACCTGGACTTAACTAAGCAAATCTAGTTATTTAATCCTAACTAATGCAATAAGTATGTAGAGGCCATTTATCTGTTTTTTTGTTTTCTTTCATGAGAAATGGCTCTTATGGAAGTTAAATTATTTTTGTATTAATTTTAGTATATAAGGTTATATTACACAGATAGATTTTTATTTAAAGTCTGTTATTTAGCATTTTGATGAGTGTGAGAACGGTGAGGAAACACAGGTCATTTATGTCACGTCTGGGGCGATGTTGGTTTTCTTTTTTGGTTGGAAATCAGTGTCAGGTGGCGTGAGACAGGATGAAGGCATTTTTTCTTTTTCCACTTTCAGGCGTTTTGTTGGTTTTTGTTAACTGGAAAAAATATATAATGATACACCTTGATTTTTTTTTTTGTTTTGTTTTTTTTTGTTTAAAGAAAAATAAATTATTTGTAATTTTCTAAATCCTTTCCTTTTTTATTTTATTTGGGTTTTGGGAGTGCGTACAAAAATCAGACAGTCCGCGCTGCTCCTGCCTTTAAAAGTAACATGGAAAAGGCTGGTACAACGTAGCTGCTCATGTCTTTAAAAGAAAAAGTCAGAAGACACACAGTGTGGGAAGATTTTCATCTGTTTCACAAGAGTCAAAATATTTGGCAAAGAAACATCTGAGAAGTGCTGCAACAACTCAAAACAATTAAAACTGGGTTCAAAACTGGATAGAGAGGAACCAGCATCTGCAAGGAAGAAATAGGGAAGGAGAAAAATCCTGATTTAGTTTGATCAAACATAAATTCAAGGGATCCGTAACAACAAAATAAGAGTAACATGAAGAGCATTTCACAAAAGGAACTCAAAGGTTTGGGACGGAACAGCTGCACAGCCTTAAGAAAACCGCTAACCAGTGAGACTAGCTGAAGAAAAAGGCTTCAATCAGTCAGGAAGCATGAAGACTGAACTCAACAGAAAAAGATTGTGTTGTCTGATGGGTTCACACCATAGACTGTATATAAAGAGATGGGCGGAGCCTCCGTGACATCACCCGTAGGTTTCTGAAGAGCTGAATTGAAGCTTGGTGGGCGGTTCCTACCATCATCATCTTGGCAGGGGCATGCGTGTCGTCTCGCCCGGAAAATACAAATATGGGCAAAGAGGTGGAGCTGAGAGGGAGGCTGTGAGCGTCATGGTGGATGATTGACATCGAGGGAACTCCGAGCTTTCTGTAACTAAGAGCTAACCGTGCTAACTCGGAGCTAACAGGAGCTTACCAGCTAACGGAGGTAAGCGGGCTAAAGCTAAGTCACGTTGTTAACCGGCTACCGCGGTTGTTCTACAATCTTCTTACTTGAAGTGGAAGATCGGGTACATGTCAATCAAAAGGACACGCCCCTAAATATACCAATTTTGAGATTAAATAACTTTTAAATGGGCGAGTTAGAAAAAAATTCCCTCCCCCCACAGTTGTCATGAAGGTAAACCTGACATATTAAACCTAAAATATTTATTTGTACCAGGCTATAAACATGTTTATGTCTTCTGTGAAGTTGGTCTTTTTAACATGGGAGTCTATGGGGATTTGCTCTGTTTTGGAGCCCCTAGTGGATGAAGGGGGATCTGCAGTTTTATGCACTTCTGCATAGGCTTCACTTTTAACCACCGGAGGTTGCTGCTTGGTCCAGACAGATCCTGTTCCAGGGGGATGGCAGCGACTGAGCAAAGATGAAGTGATGCGGCCACCATGCCGAGTGTCGACTGTTCAAGCCCATTGGTGCCGTCTATGATCTGGAGCTGCTGCAGTTCAATCAGATCAAGTCATGTTTATGTTACAGCTGACTACCTGAGCAGGTTATTCTATCGTTCCTGATGGCACGGCCATATGCCAGGGCGACAGCACCGGGATTCAGTGGTTTTCACAGACAGAATGGCCTCCACCGAGTCCGGTTAAAACCCAACGCAACACTTGGTGGAAAAAATGCGACATTGCAAAAGCTTGCTGAAACCACGCCAAAGCAAATACAGATGCAATGACAGCCCATGAAATGTGAGAGTGTACAGATTTCTGACAGGCAGTGTAGAAGTACAAACATACCCAGGCGTCGCCGTTATCTTGTACTTGACAACAGACGAGCCGCCCCGCTCCCCATTGATGAGAGCTCTGGCGGGTTTTGGGGTCATCGCTGGGTTTTCTGGAGTACTTTCAGATGTTGCAACATGGTCTTCCTCCTTTTTTTCTTCAGATGCTGGTTACAAAAAGAAAATAATGTTATTTTTACAACAGGAAGCAACTGAATCAGCTCAACTTCAACACTGTGGGAGAAGAAACACACAGACGCGGCTTGTTTGCTGGAACTGGCTTATTCATGTGATCATTCATGTGAGAAACATGGACAATAAATTAAAAACTAGCAGCAAAAATAAAGACACGGAGAAGACAAGGACAATCAAGTAAATGTGCAGCAGAATGAGCCCATTTTAAGAAGAAGATAATAATAAAAAATAGAATATAAAAGGGTTGTCTACCTTGAATCTCATCCTTTTTCTTCAGGATGTCAAACACTACCGTCCGCAGCTCGTCAACTGGCTGCAATAAAACAAGCACAGAGATTAAATCAGATGAGTAGACATTCACTTTGCTTCAGTACTTATTCACAGAAATATGTAAACATACTCCTTCTTATCAGTATGAATAATTTCATGTACTTTATGATCACAGTCACGAGGTGCTGAAAGCCAATAAATGCTGCGACTGTCAGTCCAGGATTGGTTCTGGCCAGGATTCCTCATGGTGGGCATTGGCTTGGTCTGGCGAGGTGTGTGTGTGTCGCAGTACTTCGCTGCTGTGGGGCTCTGACTGACCTGTGGCCAGGTGGCCACCTCAGGTGGCGGCGTTCTGGCTTTAAGTTGTAAACGGCACCCGGTGAGACAGTGTTTCCTGACTTGGTTCTTATGTCTTCAACCACAAGTTTTTACAGATTTTATACACAATATAAATGTGTGTGTGCATGTATTTCTGTGAGTCTGTGTGTGTGTGTGGTGGGGTGGGAGGATTAAAAGGTAGTTGGGCTGCATTCAAATGTGCCGTGTGTTGCAGATAACTGTCCAATGCCATCATCATCTTCTGCTGCGGCAGGCTAAGCACGGGAGATATTGATGAGGCGCACTAAGTTGCATCTTTTCCATCTTACGTTTGTTTATTTTCCTGTGACAAAATTGTTGTTCGCTTTTTCAATTGGATTTTCAATTGGATTTTCCCACCCCTAGTTCCCAGTATCACGTGGCTCTGTCCAGCCACCATTTAGGAACAGTAATTCAGCCAATGTCTTAGTGCTTTCCCTGGAATGGAAATTGATGAAACCATTAATTTAGTGCATCTTATGTCTGAAAAGGCCTTTCCAGACACACTAGAAGATTTTACATATATACACGCTCTTTTGACAACACCGGGATCAGGAAACAGGATGATTATTAAGTGTAATGATTAATCATTGGTGAAGAAGAAGGACCACATAAGTTATACTTCTTCCTAACCCTTTTTGGACTTGTTAGCTTAGTACATGGGTATATCTAGATGTCAAATGTATGAAGGTATGTATGTAAGTATGTACTGTAAATGTATATACAGGCGGTCCTTGGTTTACGAACCAGTTCCGTTCCTACTGCCGCAATGTAACCCGAAAATTCTGCATAAGTTGGATTTCTATCCTCAAATACCCCATATTGCCCATTGATCACTAAATAACTATCTAAATACACGTATTATACATCATACGAACAGAAAAACAGCACAGGCAATTAAAATCCACCCTGAGGCGCCGTCTCAGCCTCCGTGTCACCTGTCATAAGAGCTTATGAGGACCCTTGTAACTTTGAAACTTTTTTTTTTATTATTCACATTAATTTAATGAGCATCATAAAGTCGAAACAAAGTAAGTCGAGGACCGCCTGTATGTAGGTACGTGTATGTGTGTAAATGTAGACATATGTATAATAATAATAATACATTTTATTTGTTTCTAGACACTCTAGGGCTTTTCTAGACA
This sequence comes from Telmatherina bonti, assembly GCF_933228915.1. Taxonomy (NCBI): domain Eukaryota; kingdom Metazoa; phylum Chordata; class Actinopteri; order Atheriniformes; family Telmatherinidae; genus Telmatherina; species Telmatherina bonti. Next base: position 7,811,611 of record NC_136611.1, on the reverse strand, counting down.
CTCAAGGTCGCCTTACATCACACATGATAAAATTGCATTAAAACAAGTTGAAAACAACAAGCATTAAAACAGACATTAAAAGACAGTTATGGGTGAAGTGAGTAGGCTTGTCTAAACAGATGAGTCTGGATTTGAAGTCTCTGAGTGAGTCGGTGTTGCGGAGGTCAGGGAGGAGAGAGTTCCAGAGCTGAATGCCCTGCTCCCCATAGTGACGAGTCGGGCAGGAGGGACGGAGAGCTGGAGAGAGGAGGAAGACTGGAGGGAGTGGGCAGGTGAGCTGATTTGAATAAGATCAGTCAGGTATGGAGGGGCGAGGTTGTGGATGGCTTTGAATGTGAGGAACAGGATTTTGTAGAAGATGCGGTGAGAGATGGGGAGTCAGTGAAGCTGTTGGAGGACCGGTGTGATGTGGTTTATGGAGGGTGTGTGTGTGATGATGCGGGCAGCAGAGTTTTGGACCAGTTGTAGTTCATGGAGAGTTTTGTGAGGGAGACCAAACAGGAGGGAGTTGCAGTAGTCAAGGCGAGAGGTAATGAGGGTGTGGACAAGAACAGAAGTGGGGTGAGAAGTGAGAGAGGGACGGAGGTGGTGGATGTTGCGGAGGTGAAATAGGCGCAGTGGATGATGTCATTGATGTGTGAAGTTAAGGAGAGAGAACTGTCGAGGATTGACACCCAAACTCTTTGCCTGAGGGGAGGGGGAGATGAAGGCACCATCGATGGAAATGAAAAATGGTTTGATTTTTTTCCAGGTTGGATTTGGTGACAATGAGTAAGAGTTCAGTTGTATTGCTGTTAAATTTAGGAATTCTGAGGTGAACCAGGTTTTTCTTTCCAAGAGACAGTCAGTAAGGGTATGACTATATAAGTATTTTGACCTGTCTGAAATAAATCTATAATAAATAAATAAATAGCTGAGAATGACTAATCAAGAGCAACCACAGAGCAGCAAGTGACACAAATGCCCAATATCTGCCTAAAAAGAGTAGAAATAATTGTCCTCAGTGGCTGAATAAATCGATAAGGACATATGATGAAAGTAGGTAAGTAGCATACCAGCGTCACCGCCATATTGGATGGGTCTCTGCTTTCGAGTCTTGCTGCAGAGTCAATGCAGTTTCCCCATATAACTGTAGCATAAATAGCATAACTAGCAACTATCTAACTAACTATAAATAGCAAGAAAACTTCTTAGAACGCGGAAATAAGTAAATGGTTTGTCAAGGCTTGGTTGCTGGTACTTCTACAAAGCACAGTTAGTAATAAATTATTTTCTGTTGAGGGTTTTTTAGGGTGTTGGCCTTCACTGTGCTAAATCTGCTGATCATTTATTTTCCTGAGACTTTTCCTCCTTACGTTGACGATATTTACAGAGGTTGAGCCCCTTAAAATAGCTGAACTTCGCTCAGAGTTTTAACGGTTAAAGGTTAATATGCCAGTGACTCTAACAAATGGGAAGTTCATTGCAAAATAGTTTCCTACCACTAAGTTTTTTATCAAACTCCAACAAGCAGAAGACGCTAGCATTCAGCTAGCCACTAGCCTGTAGCTAAAGTTATAAAGAGGAATTTCCTCACAGGAGCACTTACGTTAGTCCTTGTAGCAGCGTTTTATTCCATGAATTGGTTTTTTTTTTTTTACTGAGCGTCTTGTATGTGCAAGTTTGTATGTTTTCACATATTCAACAGTATTTTAATTTCTCAAACTGTTATTGAAATGAAACAAAGTGAGATCAGCTGAACTAGAAATGTGTTACGATTTGAAAGGACCCTGGGCCACTCCAGTCTTCTACCATCCACTTCCTGCTGTCCTTTTAAAACCTTGCCGTAAATCTGATTATTTTTCTGGCTTTAGGTGACTTCAGACCAACAGAGGCCTTCTTGCTTGTTCTTCATCCCAGCCTCAGTTTGCCACTGAGTTTGAAGGTCACCTAATGCCAGCCGACAGCTCTCGAATGATGTTTGCTGTCATACCATTTGGTGATAAATTCTTCATCCTCTGCCTGTGATGAAATTTAATTTTTGGTAATACTCACAGATGCTGATTTAGGAATGAGCTGTAGTGGTATCTAGTTACTTTTTTAGGGCTGTATATAAAACTAATGGCCCTTTTCCATCAGTATCAGCTCGTCTCAACATAACTCGCCTCGGCTCGGTTTGTAGGGTTTTCCAATCAGCTTTTGTACCCGTTTACCAGTACTTTTTTTGTAACTCCTCAAAACCCAGGTTCTAAGCAAGCTGAGTCGGATTGTGTGTGACGTCGCCAGACTGCATGCCGCTATTGGTCAGGGGCGCATCCAATCGGGCCAATCAGAGGTCAGGATCAGAGAGTGACATCACTGGCATCAATGACTCCAACTCGCAAGTTGCTTACATTACGTGACAAGCAATTGCGCTACAAAAGTCTGTTTGTGGTCCAACACTGAGGTGGAGACATTTCTTTGCTTGGTTGCTGAGGAAAGGATACAGAAGGAACTAGATGGAGTGACAAGGAATAAAAATATCTATTAAGAGCTTTCTGATTCAATGGCTGCACAATGGTACCAAAGGAGTCTCCAGCAGTGTCGAGAAAAGCTGAAAAAGCTCAAAAGTGACTATCGGCAGGTCAAGAACCCCAATGGTCGGAGTGGTTCAAACAGACGAGACTGGAAGTGGTTCCAACAAATAGATGCGATTTATGGTCAGCGACCGGCAAGCAATGGGAAGACAACTGGTGTTGATTCGGCCACGTGTTGGAGAGTGTATTGGTGGATGGTGAGTGGATTTCCATTGTTTACATTGGTTATTATTTGGTGTAGAGGAAGAAATAAGAACAATAATAACAGCTAGTTACTGATGGGTGATGTTTTCATACTCTTCTGCATTTTGACCATTAATGTCAGCTAATATCAGTTAATATCAGTTAGCCTGCCACCCAAAGCCAGCTGGGATAGGCTCCAGCTTCCCCGCAACCCTGAATTGGATTAAGCGGTTCAGAAAATGAATGAATGAATGAATGAATGAATGAATGAATGAATCAGTTAGCACTAACTGCTTGCAGCCCCCGTTCTCTTTTTTTATTTTGTTGCTGAAAACTAGCCACAGACCAAGTAGCAGATATATTACCTCTAGGTCCTCCATCTTGTATTAGTCGGGTCGGTTTTTTTTTGTCGCGCACAATACTGACGACACAGTGATTTCCCACACACCCCACCCATTTTAGAGCTGGACTAAACTGTGATGGAAAAAAAACAGGACCAAGCTGAGATGAGTTGAGGCGAGTTAAGTTGAGACAAGCTGATACTAATGGAAAAGAGGCATAAGTAACCAGGAAGGTTCAAGATTCCTTGCGTTTAGCGTTAGGCTGTAACATAATCAGCAACCTGCCCCTAAAACCCTTAAATATGTGTCAGCATGATGGTGTTACAGACTTTGAATTAGGCTAAAAGATCCACAAAATTACTGCAAAATAAATCACCTTTCAGGACAGCACTCAGAAGTCTTCAGTGTCGTGGATGTCTTACCTCCAACACAACACGAACAGCCTCTTCAAACATGGGCAGGACGTCCAGGTTGCCCTCTTGCTCCATAAGGCGAGCTCGACAGATCCAGTACTTGGCAAACTTCTGGGACACTGCAGGCAGTCGTGACAGAACCTCCTTCACCTGGTCTGCAGGGCAGCCCTGTGGTTGTACCAGAGGTCATTAAAATGAAGCTGCCAGAAAGTGGCACTTCCAAACCTATCAATGCAAATATCATATGTCATACCGATATGATCAATATTAACATAAACTTCTCCGATTGTCTTACCTTGAGTGGACTGTGGGTCTTTCTGAAACTTTACATCTTTAATTTTTATTTGCATCTTTGCACTTGTAAAGATATATACATATTCTGTACCAGTTAAGTCTGAAAGCACACGCTCGTTCAAATTCATCCGGTATGTGTGTCCTGACTGGTGATTGGTACTGCACATGTATAAACTGGTCTGCTCGGCACTGTGTGTCATTTTCAGCTGCAATGGTTCGTAATTCATCACTTTGACAGATTTAGAAAAATTAGTTGCATAACTATAAAATCCCCCAACAAGGTATTGCATTAAAGGGGACATAAATTATGAGGATCATCTCTAGGGCCTGTGTCAAGCTTTTACACGATTAAACCAGTGTTTCTCAATTCCGGTCCTCAGGCCCACCTGCCCTGCATGGTTTATCGGCAACCCTACTTTAACACACCTGAATGAAATAAAGGCTCATTAACAGGCTGCAAAGAACTTGATGAGGAAGTTAAAAGTTCTGACTCAGGCGCTTTGGAGGATGATCATGTCTAAAACATGCAGGGGGGTCTGAGGACCGGAACTGAGAAACACTGGATTAAACAATGCTGACACAATGCTTAAACAATGCTTATGTGATCATAAAAAGTTGTTTTCACCACACAGAACTTATTACACAATATCCAGATCCATTTCCAACATGCATAAAAATGAAGTTTGAAATGTAAAATATGGGTGGATAATAACATCAAACACTAGGGATGTGACAATATGCTTTTGTCCCAATTCGATTCGATTCCGATTTTTTTGGGTGTCAATTCATTTTAAATTGTGATTCTCACAATTCTTCGATATTGCTGATTTTTGTAGATTAAAAACAAAATAAATGTATAAAACTTTTTTTTTTTGCTTGTCTCTTTCTTGATTCCAATTAGGAAAAAACAACCCAGTAGCCAGACCATCATTCTGCTGCTATAATGCCCAAGAAGACAAGTAAAAAGATCAATAAAAACAATAAAAAGGACAAACATTTTTTAATAGATTTTTTTTAAACAAAATATTGATTTTTAAATTATGAAGCAAAAAAATCCAGATTTTTGGATTCGATTTTCCCACCCCTATCAGACAGCCACTCCACCAGACTCATCATACCTCTGCAAGCAGTTTGATGCAGTCAGCCAGGGACCTGTCCACAGCGCAGATGAGGGAGTGGGCCTCATCTTCAGCCTTCATGGCTGCCCAGAAAGGCTGAGGTAAAGACACGGTTCTCCTTACTGGAGGTTTCACTGGCATTGGAGGACGTTTGTAGGAAATTCCCTTTGCTTCCCGCCATTCTTGCAGTTTTCTCCTATAAACCAAACATCATGAATCACAGCAGTTAACGTTTTCACTACTTGGGACATAGTAAACACGTAGAACTGGTGTACTTACAGCCTTTCTTCCTGGGCTGCAGTCAGTTTCTTCTCCTCTGTCTGAGGACCAACCCTGACTGGGACTTTTGGTGTCTTTGTGTCTGTAGCTCGGCGTGTGAGCGTAATAGTCCTGGAAGGCTGTGGCACTGTCTGTGACACCATTGGGGGCTTTTGCTTTGGCTGTACTTGTATTTGAGAGCTATTTGCTGATCTCTTCTCTTCCTGGTTTTGTGTCACTTTATTTACGTTTGTTTTCCCTCCCAGTTCAGTCCCGGCTGTCCGGTTAGCTGCACTGACGCCTCTGGAGCTGAACCTGCTTGCTGGAGCTGAGGATCTCTGGGGCACAACTTTGAAAACTTGCCCATTCTTCTCTCTTTCAGGGGCAGATCGAGCCTTCATAGGCCTGTCTGCAGGTTGACAAGCTGGTTTTATATTTACTACTCTGCATCCTGACTTTGATAGTTCTGGTTTGCATGTAGCTAAACTGGACGTTGCTCTTAAACCACTTGATAAATGACTTCTAGAACTTGGCTGAGTTTGTTTATCCAGGGGTGGTTTGGTGTTCGACTTCAGCTTGTTCTGAGCTTGAATTTTATTCCCAGCTTTGACAGCTGAAGAAGCAACCACTGCAGACCTCTGGGAAACGGTGAGGGATGATGTACCTTTGGACCGGACCTTCTGTACAACTGCAGAAGTGGTGGTAGTGGTGTTATGACCTGCTGTGGAAGGACGGTGTGTGAGACTTGACTTTGTGATTCTTGGTTGAGTCACCGTAGGAATGAGTCCTGTTTTTGTTTTGACAAGCGGACCAACGCTCAACATGGCACCAGTCATTTGCATTGGATACGATGCAGTACTGTACGAGCTGAAGCTGGGTTTGGAGTTACATTTTGTCCCACCCTTATGAGCTGCATCAGGAGGGGCTTTGGCAGATGTCTGAATTCTTGCATTAGGTTGCTTTCTGGGAAGGCTGGCTGTGGACAAATAGGACTTTGAAGACACAAGGGTGTATGTTCTGGTGAGGTCAGGGTTGTGATTAAGTTTTGCCCGGGCTGGGAGACATGTTGATGGTGAACGAGCAGAGTTATATTGTCCATTGCGTGTGTTGCCTTTTACATTTGTACTGTAAGCGGCACTAAATGCTCTTCTGGTAGGGTCTTGGCTGGACTGAGCAGTCAAAGTTTGATGTCTTGATTCATTATATTTCAACCTCTCGGCTGGAGCTTTGTTCTCTTTCCCCAGAATTGCCTGTGAATCCATAAAATTTTCTTTGCAGTTACTTCATTAAACAACTCTGACTAACATATCACTGGGCTTGGGATTCATTCCACACCCTACCTTCAGTGCAGATGTCACAGGCTTGTTTTCCTGGCAGTAATCACTGACACATGGCCTGAGGAGAAAAGCACTGGTTGATTAGGCCTTTGATATATATTTGATAAACAATGGGATCTTATCCAGGGTAGTACTCTTACTTAACACTGGCAGGTTTCAGCTTCCCTTTTGCTGCCAGGTATTCCATCAGTTTTTGTTTACGGAGTTCTGTAACAGAAAATGACACAGGTATGTTGTTGTTATTAGAAGTCCAATAATCTAATAAACACATCAGATGATCAACAGTAATTTCTTCCTGATTAAACTAAGCACTATGATTCAATCCAATCCACTTTATTTATAAAGCAGAATATTTAGAAAACAGAATGTCATCAAAGTGCTGCAGAGAGTCGAATATCACAAAATAAAAATAAAATGAAATAATAATGCCGTTAAAATAATAAAAACAGGTAAAACAGTTAAAAATAAACACTCAATAAAATAATTAATAGGAAAAATAAAACAAATAAAAGACACAGAGGACCACACAACTCACACAGGGTTAAAAGCCAAAAAATAAAAGTGGGCCTTTAGACGAGCCTTAAAGCCCTCCATTGTGGGGGCAACTCAGACATGGAAGAGCAGAGAAGTCCAGAGTCTAGGACCGATTACGGAGAAAGCCCTGTCCCCCGCTAGTCTTAAGTCTCGTCTTAGGTACCACAAGCTGGGACTGGCTGTGAGACCTCAAAGTGCAAACTGGGGTGTAAATTTGCAAGCATTCTGTAATGTTTTGAGGGGCCAGTCCATTTAAAGCTTTAAAAACAAACAATAAGATCTTAAATTCAATTCTAAAACGTAAAGGCAGCCAGTAGAGAGAAGCTAAAATCAGGGTGATGTGATCATGTTTTCTGGTACCAGTTAAAAATACCAGATGATCCCCTCATGAACAAGTGCAGCCTCGCCATGCCCTCCAAAGTTGGCAGAGAACCGGGCAAAGTGAATCCAGAGAAACTTGCTGCCATCTAGCTGCAGGTCAGTAACAAACACACACACACACACACACACACACACACACACACACACTGTGGCGTTTCAACATGAGGAAAAGTCAGCTGAAATATTATCTGATTAATTCACTAATAAATATTAAACAATGTATTTAAGTTCTTGGGAAATTGTAGGATAAAAATAATTATCAGATGCTGATATGTGTAGGAAACTGGTGTTGGACTGGGATTTCAGTTTTTAAAACTGTTCAGATATTATTTTATAATAGGATGGGTATATAAATTAATAATTAAATTAATAAAGAAACATAATCAAACAAGACAATGGTGTGTATTTATCAAGATTTACATTCTAATGTTACCAAACAAGATAAAATGTGTTTTATAGTGCAAACATTCATATTTAAAAGAGATTTTGTTGCTCAAGGTGATCAGTGGCATCTGTGCACATGCAGAATTTTATAACAATTTACTCAGGAATATCATAAATTAAAACAAAATCTTTACATTCTCTGGCCTGCAGATGTCCTTAGACACTAAAAACAAAATATATGTCCATCATTATTGTGGTGCAGTTCTTCATTTACTTCAAAGTACATTTGTTTGTGTGTGTGTTTGCAGATTTATTTACTTTTTGAGCCAAAATTAAGGGAATAAGCACTTCATTTCTTTTTGGCATTTCTGTATTCATAAAGATATACATATATTAGAATAACATCTGTTAAAAATTGTCTGATGTTTAACTAAGTGAAGGAATATTTTAAAGAAAACAGTGAAAAAAAAACCGCAATATGCCTAGGAAGCTATTTGGTGTTTTAATAATGATGCATTTACGGCATGATATGTCTCACATAATAAATATAGGTAAACAATCACTGAAAAGGTAAAACAGGTAATGTTGAAGGTTGAATTTAGTTAATAAATACTACTTTTTAAAGTACATGCAAACTAAAGCAGGCTATCCAGCAGATGAAAAAGTCTTACTTTTTCTCAAACATAAACAAAACCACAACATGACTTAATGGTATGCAAATAGAAAGTGTTGTCTGCTGCAGGATAGATAAGAATAAAACACAAACATACTTGTTGAGGGGCTTTAATCAACACTGGTGAATGTTTTTCAGACCTGCAGATATTGCAGCAGGGCACCGTTTTGTCTAAGATTATCATGTGGATGTGCATCCAACTCACACTTTCAAGAAACATGCCACCATGTGAAAACCCACCTATAGTTTTTACCTTAGTTTATTCGTGATTTTGACTGAATTGTCAGAGTTATTCAGAAGAAAACATCACTAGTAAGCTCAGTCTTCGCATTGGGACCAGATGTTTAACTGTCGGAGTCACTTAGCTTGATCTTAACTTTAAAATAATATGCTTTTAGCAGTGATATGCAAAATGCAACTAAGTCAATTAGATAACAAAATAACATTTTGTTAGAAATAATCACGAAAAGCATTTCTCATCTATGCAGATTAGCGTCCACTGCTGTTAGCCAACTTAGCTAGCGTTCCCCAAAATGAATAGGCTTTCTAACCTTTTCTGGAAAGTGTTGGCACCGGTTTGTTCGCCTCCATTTTAATTTGAATTAAATTCTTCTTTCAGTTTAAAGCAAACTTTACATTTAAAAAAAAAAAAAAATTTCGCGGTGGATCACCAACAGCTTCTGGTGTTTCCACGTTAAAACTGCTCCATAACAACAGAGCTCGCGTGTCCGGGTTTGAATTTGCTGGCTCTCTCCTCTGATTGGTCAGTTTAAACATTTGTAAAGCTAATGCGCTTGCGTGTAACGACTGCGTTGATTGGAGCAAAAGACGTAAACAAACACTGAGCTGTAGGAACATAGACATCATATATACAGAGACGCCTCATTGCGCGCTGGAGTGAACTAGCGTCGCCGCCATATTGGATGGGTCTTTGCTTTCGAGTCTTGCTGCAGAGTCAATGTAATTTCCCCATATAACTGTTTTCTGTAGAACAACGCGTATATATTACACACAAACAAAACCCTTTTCTATACAACTGGTTTATAAATAATGTTAACACAGTGAGTAATGTACTAAATGCAAATGATAAATTTTACTCCTTTGAGGTGTTTATGGAAAATATGATATTGATGCTTCACAAAGAGAGTTTTACATGGTAGCATAATTACCTCCACCAAGGAGGTTATGTTTTTACCGGCTTTATTTGTTTGTCTGTTTGTGTTCAAGATAACTAAATTTATGGACGGATTTTCATGAAATTTCTAGGATTTGTTGGAAATGTGAAAAGGAAGAACTGATTTAGAATGGTATCAATTTAATTTAATCATAACATAATCATAACAATATCTCTGTCATTTGTAACAAACCAAACTGTGAGAAAAATTTGTGCAATGATTGTTGTGATTGGACCATAGACTTGGACCTATAAATTCATTGGAGGCTCACGGGAGACCCATCCAAGATGGCGGCGCGATGAGACTGCACCGTGATACAATGCGGCGTCTATGTACATGTGATGTCTATGTGTAGGAGAACCAAGCAGATGATAAAAGGTTTGATTATGTAAAAAACAGAAAATGAAGAAGAAAAAAAATAACTTCAATATATGCTTATTCAACTTCTGGAACACTTAATTTAGCGTTTCCTTCTTTAAAAAAAAATTTCAAGGAGTCCATTAAACTCCTACAAAACATACTAATTTATTTGACTGAAAACATTCTTAATAAATTATTTTGTTTTTACTCTGTGCATTTATTCAATAAATACCAATAGATAATAACAGTGATAAATGTTTACCAACAGCTTTAAAAGCTAATTCAGTAAAACGTCATTTTGCAGCGCAATCACAGTGGAAGCCTTTGCTTTTCATGACCGTGTCAGTGCACCGTTCCCACGAGCCACGAGGGGGCGCCAAAATAGTCTGTTTCAGCCTCTTCTGAGGAGAACTCAAGAGTTAAATTTATTACAGGGTAAAATATACATTAAAAATACTTAAAAATACATTTAAGATATAGCAATTAAATGTACATTAGTTATCAACTGTGGCTGGGGTTTTTGCAGCATAATTAAGTCCAAATTAGTTTGACACACCACTATCATTTACAAAGTGAGATTCATGGTCATGTACAGCAAGGTGATTGACAGGTTTCCATTGGTCCTCTTAGTGAGGATATTTTATGCTAGTGGGGAGAAAAACAAGAAAAATTAAAACAGAGGAAGTATAACTGTCAAAGGATAAGACCAGGCATTTGTTCATGATTAGTGAGGGGGAAGTGTAATAAAGTTTAACATTAACAGCATCCATTCCTACTGCTGAGCACATTTTGTGGTGTATAACAATAAGATAATATAAAATAAGATATGATAACATAACATAACTGAAGTGTGATACACTGATATTGTGATGTTGTGTGCCTTCATTTAATTTCTATGTAACTGCCTACGTGCAGCGGTGCACGGCTGCATCCTGTTATTCGGCTATGCACAGCTGCATTCTGTAAAACAACTGTGTTTGCTTTATGAAAGGTCATGAGAATGTTGAGAGGACTCAATAACAGCTGAGTCTTGCGCAGCCACTGTGTGTGTGTATTGTGGGGAAGTTTGGCCACCTCTCTACCTGCTCGCGCGCAGTGTTGTTTGTGCACGGGTATAAAGTGGACAAGTCCCAGACTTCGGTGGAGTCTGCTGCGGGTCTATCTGATCAGGACGCCCAGCTGGTTTTGGCACTCTCTACCGGGGTTGTGGGCTCCCCAGCCGATCGCGTTACGGTAAGAGCTGGAAACTGCAAGTGCTTTAACCAATGATGTATTGCTTGCTCTTGTGCTGCCTGATTAATAAAACGCTGATTTAATCATTGGGGCAAATAGTTTGCGTGTGTTCATTATTTGCCGACTTCCTACGATCCTGCAAGATAAATAAAAGTGTTTCATTACAATAACATAACAACTTTACATTAAAATCATTCTATTTACCTGCTACCATTGAAGACAAATAGCACAAAATAAGGAAAATATTCATGCAAAAGAAAATATAGAGAAAAAATATAACATTTACCTTATGCAGACTATACAAACAAAACAAAGGGGATTGTTTGTTTGTGTGCAGGGATTGTGCAAATTGTGCAGAAAGCAGGTGGAAAGAAGCTCTTCATCATCCTCTCTGTCTCAGCCAGCAAGCAGTGGAGACACGTGGGCCTGATGGCAGCAGAGAGGAGAGCATGTGTGGGCTGCTTCAGTATCTTTATAAGCCTCTGCTTTTCATAAATGCCCTGCAGGTTGAGATGGCAGGTTCTTGTAGTCCTCTCAGCTGAACCAACCACACTTTTAAGAGTCAAGAAGTCTTGTTTTGTGCAGTTTTCATCCAGATGGTGATGTCCCCTCAGTAGATGTTCTTAATGGTGCTGAGACCAGAACAGATCCTGAGATTGTCACTCAGAGGTTTGAATTTGAAGTTTAAGACAAAATCCTAGATTTGATACAAAACCCATGACCCTGTAAATCCCCTGTGAAAAATACACAGACATTCCTACAATATGAGACAGCGCTCATCACTCATTTGTCTGTTTTATAACTTTAACAAGTAGAATGATTGCAATGTTTAATATTAAACAGAATGCGAACGTCTGTATTAGTGCATCAATCCTGCAATTATAAAGTAAGGAAATGCACTTTTAATCAAATTTTTCTTCTGAACTCCAGGAATTTTAGCTTTGCAGGATTATTTCTAAATATTCTAGACTTTCAAGCAGGGAAGCAGAGGAGTTTTCAGCAGGGCCTGAATGTATGTCTCTGGTCAAGTTTTAATAAAACTCCCACAAGTGGTTCGTTTTGGACATTAATATGTAAGTAACTGAGTGATGGGCTAATTTATTTCATGTTGATCTTGGCCAAATGTATATCACTATTCACTGTTTCATTGTTTTGAGGTTGTTGCGGCTTCCTTTTCCTATAGCCGCTGAGAGGTGTTGGGTCCTGTAATATTGGTGACGCGCTTCGTCCTTCCAAAGAGATGCTGGATCCAGTTGCGTTTTAAGATGGTTTATTTTCATTGGGATCAGCGTTGCTTTATATATACAGAGAACATGCTGTGATGACTTGACAGAAAATAAACCGGAATAATATTGAAGAAAACACACAAAAGGCTAAAGCAAATTACAAAGGAGAAAAGCGAAAAACGAAAAACGGTCAACAAAAATTACGGCTACCCAGCTGCCTCTCCCAAAAACCATTTCCCCAAGTGAGAGTGTACCTTTTAAAACTTTGTGCCACCCACATGCACTTACACCTAACCGCGCCCACACACGCACGCACTAACACCTGTATACGCCCACACACTCGCGCATAGTGCTCCACAGAATACATGTCTTCTATAGAGGTGTTTACCTTAGCCTTTGGCTAAGCAGTCTGTTTTATCTGTTTTTTTTTATTATTTTTCTGCTTTTATGTATTTATTGTTACTGATTATCTTATACTTATTTCAGTGTATATGTATGTATATATGTATGTATGTGCTTTATTCTATGTGCATCTCCTGCAGTAAACCTTTTATAATATGCTATACAAATAAAGCTGAAATTGACAATGACATTGTTTTGAGGTGTAAGAAATTGTCCTGCTGGTGAAACTTTTGTTGTTGTTTTTTGCTTTGAGAAAATAAAGTAATTTTAAACATTTATTTATTGAGGATTGTTGTTTCCTTTGTTGTAATACTTATTATTTATCTTTTATCCAGTTTTGGGGCTGGAAACCAGAATTACAAACTGGTCAGATTCTTATTGCTGGTCATTGTTTGTTCATAAATCTTGCATATTTCTCCAATTACCCTCTCCTAACAATGTGATCCTTCACATTAATATGTTCACATATTTTGTCTGTCACTTTGCACAACCATTCAATAAACCCCGATAGAGCACATCATCACAAATTTAAATTATCTATGAAGTTTTAATCAAGACTTGTTGCATATTATTTCAATACTTCTCAGTGAGCAGATCATTAAATTAATACAAACACTCATATTGTGCATAAATAGAAAATAAATAAATCCATCAGGAAATAATAATATGTCAAGTCTGGCAGAACAACAATCACACAAAGTGCTCATCGTGTAACATAATGACGTCATCTTGTGATGACATTTTTTTCAATGTCAATGCATCAAGCATTTCACTTTCTGTACTTGGTACATACAGTAAATACTCTGTAAAATACGCACATGTCTGTATAATAAATACTTGAAATATTTTCTTCCACACGCTGAAGCACTCAGAGGTTGTCTGAACCTGAGATCCACACCGCGCTCATGGAGGTTTTAACTCTGACGCTGGATGTTGAAGCTTCTGTAGCGGTTGGCCGTCTCCTGACACATCTCCACCGGCTTGTTGTCGTCCGTCGCCGTGCTGATGTACCAGCTGGGGAAGCGAGCGGACATGAGGGTGCTGATGTTCAAGCCCGTGTCCTGCTTGTAGAAGAGAAAGCGGACCAGCTCGCTTTCTGCGCTGATTGTTGAGAGGCTGCTTTTGTCCTCCACTGCCTGAAGAGACAAAAGATGTGTGTTAAATCCTGACTTTTAGTTTTTTTGTTTCTTCATCTTTGTGAGATAAGCTCCTGCAACTGATTGATGGGAGAGTTTTACCTCCAGGTGAAGCGTCGGCGTGTCGCCATCCATGTGGCATGACAGGTACAGGTTTGTGTTTTTGATGCCCAGAGCTACAGGCCTGGCTGCAGCGCTGAGGGTGCCGTTCACATAGGTTGACATGTTCAGATGAACTGAAAAGAGATTTGAGGACACAGGTTTAATAACTCCATCAGCCTCAGTAATAAGACAACACAAACACTCTAATTTAAGAAAGGCAGATTTCAAAGTTATATTTTTATCCCATGAAAATCCAGCATGATGCAAAAAGACACGTTAAGACCTAAACATCATGTGAATTTACCTTTACGGTTCTCACTGCCTCCCTGCAGCATAACAGCATGGAGCTCCATGCTGTTCTGGACCAAAATCAAGCTCCTCTTCTGGTCGTCAGACACGGTACACTGGTACTCTCTGGCTCTGCTGAACTGAGCTGGTTCTGAACTCGTGTCAGAAACTATTCGCTCTGAGGGAAAAGCAGACACACCTGGTTAGCAGTCTGGTTATGTATCTAAAGACAGCAGTGCTGGAACAAGGTCTTGTCTGTGAGGTTACCTTCTATGATGCTTTCCAGCATGATGTCGAGCAGGTTTTCATCTCTGAAGCTGGTGCTCAGCACCCTCTCTGACCTGCCCCCCTTCAGCCTCTCCATGGCGATGATGAGCTTAGCGACGTGCTTCATTGTAAGTGGATGATGGGAAATCTCCAAGTCCAGTCCTTCTGGCATCTTCTGGCTCCACATCTTGCTCATGCTGCATGTCATCTCAGATTCCATCTTTTCAGAATAAAGTCTGCAGGAAGACAGAAAAGCTGCATCACACATCTGGCATGCTGCTGCTGTCACTCATTCATAACAAGTTTCGTCATCTGTAGCTTTATTTAACTTCTAAAGAACAGTAAAAGCAAATATCTGTTAGAAAATCCTCTCAGAGAGAGAAAAAGTCAAGACGAGAAGAGGCTGTTTACCTGTTAAAGCCTGTAAGTAGCTGTAAGTGTGTTTGCTTGGTTATCAGCTGTCCTGCTGTTCTGCCTGTCTCTGCTGACCCACAGGGTACTTATTGCTTCTCAGCTGAGGGAGTGTCCCGTCTCAGGAAGTGGGACGGACTCTCTGTATTGTCCGGGATGATGAAATGTACTTATTTGGAGATTCCCAGCATGTGCAAAGCAGACGTTAATGTGGATAATTGAAGCGAGGGCTGATCGTGACGCAATAAGGTGCATTGAGGTTAAAAACACTGTTTGTGTTGAAGGATGAGGAACCAGTTTCAGCCTGCAGGTGTCTTACAGCATATCCTTCATGTGGAACAGTTGACCAGACTGAGGGTTTTGTTAACATTTCCAGTTCTTAGATAACATCTGAAATGGAAAACAATCCAACATAAAACACATTAAAGTAAAAGAAAAAAAAAAGAGAATCTATAGTCTGATAAGAAAAAAGATTAAACCAGAAAATAGTGAAAATAAAGTTCTTCTTTTTCAGAAAAGTGAAAACTCTGCGTGACTTTTAGCAAAGAAGTTTAACCTCAAAATGCTGATCTATATACACACAACCTTCTAAAATTGCAAATAGAAACAGACTTTTTGTAGGTTTGTTTGTTTGTTTTTTTATACATTTATTTTATACAATTTATTAAAATTAAATACTGAATTTTTCCATTTGCATCATTAAGCAGAACAACTGTTTGGTACTTTTTAAGCCAAATAAGTGCAAAAACACTCATTTTAACCCTTTGATGCATCTTTTCCACCACAGCTGACACTTTTTTAAAGGCTGATTTCTAGTATATTCATAAGTGAGGATGTTATGTTTCGAGTGGCCCAACACACTGCCACTCACTGAAGAGTAAAAAATTGTATTTAATTTTTTATATATATACACAAACACATAATTACCAAGTTTACCTCAGTGATAAATGCCATGTATAAATTGGCTTTAAATGATGTGAATGTAAAGTGCCCTGTGACAACATTGTTGTGAAGTGGCGCCATACAAATAAAGCTGAATAGAAAAAATAAACAGAGAATGATAATCGTACATTTTTATAAAATATTTGTATTTCTAGAATATATGTTTAAAATAAAAAAGTGGTGTTTTTAATCATTCATGCATCAGAGGATGAAGTGCACAGTCTGGCAAGTCTCTACAGGATGATCATGGCCACATTCCTGCCTGAGTAATACGACCCAGAAGTTTTCCTCATTGGGATCCTACACACTGGGACCAGATCCAAATGGTTCAGGGAGTCACTCCTGCGGCGATTCCCATTGACGTGGTGGGTTGGTAGTGTCCTCCACTTTCCTGATGGGTAGTGGTGGGCACCCCAGTCTGCCATGGACTGGGTGGGTCTTGAGGTGGTGGTCTCTGTGATTAGTGTCCCGGTGAGTGTGTGTGAAAAAGTGAGTGTATGTGTCAGACTTTGGGGAAGTTCTATGGTTTTGTATGTGAAGGCGTGTTTTTTTTTTTTTTTTTTTTTTTTTTAAACCTTGTTTCAGCTTTGTTTTTTATTCTGTAAAGCACTTTTGTATGAAAAGTGCTGTAGAAATAAACTTTGATTTGATTTGATGTACAGGTGTACATGGACTGTATATTTTAAAGACGTTTAAGGACTTTGCATGCAGGGATGTATTGTTGTGTGTACGTAAACATATACATTGGATCCAAGGAATATCCTAACGGGGATCCAAATAAAAACTTAAATGAATGAATGAAAAATGGATAAATGTAAGGATAGATGGGTGCAACAACAAGCTTCATGTACTCTTCCTCTTCCTAATTGCAAGCCTAGATAATAAAATTGTATTTTACACGCACAACAGTACGATATGATCCCATTAGATGAATTATTTAAAGCACTTTCTGTAAAAAATGTATGGATCATTTGTCATTTTGCACACAGTGTGACACCCTTCCTTAACCCCATGATGTTTCCAGCCAAGTCAAGCAAAACGGTCAGTGTAAGATGATAAAAGGGTTCTTTTATATTAGGGATTGTTATCTGGAGGCTTCACTGCAGGTTCTTAGAGGTATGTTTGACTTGTTCAGATGGAAATCATCAGACCAGCCTCAGATGCAGAGAGTTGTTTCCTCCAGACCAGGGGTGTCCAAAGTCGCAGGTTTCCCATGTATTCCTGTTCCAACACATCTAGCTTCCACTAAATGGATCAAACAGCCAATGACGTGCACAACTGATTAAGCTCTACTACTAATTGATTTGAATCAGGTGTGTCTGAGCAGGGATACATAGAAAACCTGCAGGATTCTGGCCCTCGAGGACTGGAGCTGGACACCTCTGCTCTAGAATGACAAAGTCCTTAAAGCAAAAACGATGCTGCCATCACCGTGTAGAAGACAGTTTGTTTGTTTGTTTTAATAAAACATTGCTCAGTGTCTGGCATCCCGCTTAAATGACAAATCTGTGGAAGATAAAATCACACACATCACCTTGATGCTGTTGCCTTGCAGTCAGCACCAGTGTGCTTCGGAAGATATATATTATTTTTATATATATATATATATATATATATATATATATATATATATATATATATATATATATATATATATATATATATATATATATATATATATATATATATATATGTGTGTAGACAAAAATAGTAATGCATGGATAAAGCAAACACAACTGACAACATATTTTCTATACATTTCCGAAAAGGAGTGGGAGGAAGTAAAAACTTACATTATCCCACCCCCGTCCTCATAAGTCATTAATAATACATCTCTTATCTTCCTATTGATAGCATGACATTTCTAATGATATATAATTATCTGTAGCATTAACTACAATATTCTTTAACATTACAACTAGAACACAACATCACAAGATAGACAAAATAAAATATAAGAATACAGTGTAGAAAGATACAAAAAGCCAAACTGGTTTATCTAAAGCCTCCACCAAAAAAAAAAACAAAAAAAAAACAAAACAAGCAATTAAACAATAAAAAACCTGATAATAATAAAATAAAATAAAAGCTATGGCATTATTAGAGTGAAACATTAAAGATGATTGGATAACTAGTGCATGCTCAGTGTATTAGACGTAGTATTTTATTGTATATTCTGGTGCACATTTGAAATATTTGGAAGCACATACAGCAAGTATTTATGCAGTTTACACAACTCACAAAAATGACATTCAACTTTGGGTTGGAATATACTGAAAATGTAAGAAGTTGCTGAATGTGGGACATTTAAGTAGAATTATTCCACGGTAAGGTTTTTATCTCAGACCATGTGGTGAAACAAAACCCAGTAAGAGCTGTTGGTACCACAGCATAAAGACGGCGTCATGTGTTCGGTGCAGAGGAGGGTGGTCTCCTAAAGCCAACCAGAACCACCAAGGAGATCACTGATTAAATTTTTTTTTAAAAACTCAAAATGCTCAGAAAATTTTAATTCTGCCTGTTTTTAAAAGTGTGTACGACATTAGAAAAAATGCCTAAGAAAGAAAATGAAATTAATTCATTTAGAAAAAGAGTCTAAAACAACCAACTGAAGGAAACTAAAAATGCCTTGAAGCTTTCTGCTTGTTTAGATTTTTTAAAAAAAGTTCAAATTTAACATTGTAAGACCAAATTGAGTCTTTTCTTTCCTAATATTCTCACGTATTTCGTGGCATCTGTGGAGGTTTGCGGTTATTTTGATGTGGCATGAAAATTTCCACCAGCTGAGTGAACGCAGCTGTTGTTTATGGTTGCATAACACTGGCTGGATCTGACATTTCCTCACATCCCTGCGTGAGCACACAACTGCGTCACTCACAGATATTCTGCTACAAACTGCTGTGTGCAGGAAAAACGAAGTACTTGACAGGATCCTGTTTGTGCTACTGGTGCTGATCACACATCTTCATCAGATTAAAGAAAGTTCGTTCATTTGGTCTTGTTTTGCTCTAAAGTTGGAGAATTAAGAAAGAACAGATTTATATATACACCAAGGTTAGTTTTTGACTGAAATATCATAAGCAGAAAAGGTGATTTTTAAGCCCTTTAATTCTTCTTCAATCGTGATTTCTCCTCATCAGAAAATGTGTCATGTTTGTCCACTCATGTAGGTATTTGTACCTGTAACCATGTGTAATGCAACATGTAGACATATTACTATTAAACTAAAACATGCTTTTTTTATTATCATTTTTTGTTTTATTTTCCTGCTTCACTCAGCTAAAAACAACTGAGAGGTGGAAGGAAGTAGAAAAGCACAACTGTTGCAAACATCATGCTGGGTCAAGAGTTTGTAGGCTGTTCAGAACACGACGCTGTAGACAAGAGCCTCCAACTGTGTCATCTTTCTTCCATTTGTGGCCAAAAACGCTGCAGAGGGACGTGAAATGTGAACATCAGGACAACAAGATCAGTGTGTGTGGAGATGGAGGACATTGATGCATGTACTCCTGCTGGCATTCGTTTTGCTCATGCTAATGCTAATGTTTTAGCCTTTTACCTCCTATTGAGCTGTATCAGAAATACAGTCTGAGCTGTTGGTTTCTCCTGTTTGTGCTGATGTTGGTGCTTTGACTTTGTTTGGTTGTGGAAAACACAAAGTATAAAGTGGTCAAAGATCTGATATGTGGCGGAGTGAAACACACAGGCTGATGTAGTCATTTTATTTCAACAGGTTAATTTAAATAAGGAAATAACACCATGCAAAAGAATAACAATTTCTGCATTTGGACATTGTTAGTCGATTTATTCAGCACAGCTTGTTTTAAGTTCATCCAGAATCATGCAACCTGATGTGATGACATGATGTAAATCATAAAGGGCCTTTATTGGTATGTAAGTTTGTTCATACAAGAAATTTGCCTTGGAGTGGTGGTGCAAAAAAGAAATATTTAAACACAAAGAACATAAAAACAAAAATCGAGAGAAAATAAACAGTATTAGTATGGCATAAAGTATGAAGGTAGAAAAAAACTGTACATTTCTATTAAAGTAAACATGTTTACTTATATCAATATAAAGTGTGTGGTGCAAATTAGAGGTGAGGAACCTGAGTGAATAAATAGATAAATATGAAGCAGGATGGGAATATAAAGTTAAACAGCAGTGTGTGATGGTGAGACAGTAGAGCATAATTCAGAAACTCTCCAAAGAAATGAAGGAAAAACACAGAAGTCGCAAGAATTGATGAAAAAAGTGAAAATCTGGAAAATCCAGATAGTATTTTTTTCTGTTATCAGTTGTAAAAAGAAAGCAGCAGAAAAATGTGAATTTTCTGAAGAAGAGTGTGTGACTAAACTAAATTTAAAACCCTCTTCTGAATTTTCCTTGCTGTCGCGCTTTCACGTCTCTTCTTGTTCTGTGATGGTTGAGGAAGTAAGAAATCCCAGACGTGACACAGGGGAGCTACTGAAATCTTAAAATACATGAAGTTGTGTTAAGTATTCTGTAAAGAAGTTATTCACAGTGAAATATTACCATCAACATGAGATTAAGATCCCTTGGGAGTAAAAAATATGACTAAATTTGCTCATCTAAGCGCTCATTTCTGATTGCATGGAGATAAATTTACTCCAGTTTTGCCTCAAACCTTAAAATCAAATAACCAGTGTCACCTTTTTGCTTTACTTGGAGGCTTATTTAACTCGTTTTTTAAAGTTTTCTTATTGACACAACACTTAGTCATACTTAGTTAATGTGTCATAACGTATCTGAGACATAAACCAAGAGGAAGGAAGGAAAGAGAAAAATGTTATGCAATCACAAATAGCATCGATTGGAGGCTTCAGATTTTTTTTTCTCCACAATTTCACTTGTCTGTAAGGTTGCAGGTTCAGGTTTCTGTGTCTGTGGGACATTCTGACTCCTAAAACACAAAGTTTTGTTCCTATAACCTTTTGGATCAGCTACATTTAATCTGTGTACAGTATTCACTTCAGCCCTACAAGGGCCACAGTCCTGCAGGTATCCCTGCTCCAACACACCTGACTCATGCATTTAAGACAGGTGTGATGGAGCACGGAAACATTGAAGGACTGCAGTCATCAGAGGATCAAACTGAGTTGCCCTTAAATAGATAATAAAGAGC
Organism: Telmatherina bonti; assembly: GCF_933228915.1. Lineage (NCBI taxonomy): Eukaryota > Metazoa > Chordata > Actinopteri > Atheriniformes > Telmatherinidae > Telmatherina > Telmatherina bonti. Next base: position 7,790,452 of record NC_136611.1, on the reverse strand, counting down.
TTAAAGTTGGCTCTGGGTGCCATGATTGGGTATAAAAGTAGCGTAAACCAAAAGGTTACTTATTCGAAGCAAGGATCATTCATGACTCACCACTTTAAACAAATCTTACCCATTAAATAATTCGTTGTAAAAATGCTTCTCAATATTTCTAACTTCATTTGATTACTTTAGCCCACAGGGTGGGAAACCTTGGTCCACAAGGCCCACAGTCCTGCAAGTGTTTAAAGTTTCCCTGCTGCAACACACCTGAAACAAATACGACTAAATCAGCATACTGGTGCAGGTGTGTTGCAGCAGGGAAACTCCTGCAGGACTGCAGCCCTGGAGTTTTCCATCCCTGCTGTAGCCACATTTCAGGAGTAGCATAAAAAATGTATTAACTCGGTAAAAGAGCATCATTGAGTCTTCTCTAATTCTTGTGGGTATACATTCTTGAATATAAAAAAAAAAAAAAGCAACTCCTCCACCAAATGCATTTTTATCTCTCCTTTATATGTTTTATCCTTTAATGTTGCTCTGTCTTCAAATGTAGAATCTGAGTGTTTTTCAGACAATGCCAGTATATGTATATTATCATTATAGAGAATTTCACTTATTTCATGCAATTTATTTCTGATACTGTTAATGTTTACATGTGCAATTTTAAGTCCTTTATTCAGTAATTTGTGGGTTTTTTGTGGAGCTTTCAGCCATAGGCTATGAGATAGAAATCATGACAAGTAACACTGAACAAACATGTCATTATGTGTCCACAACTGGTTTGGGAGTGCTGCTACGAGGGTGGATAACCAATTTATCTTGCCTGAGGAATGCAATGTCTCCTCTCTCACGTGCCGCTCATAACTTTGGCATAAGTTATTTTCTTTTTTGTCTAACTGCCTCTGTGAAGTCTTTATTTATGAAGATGTTAGTTCCTTTCAGGTATTTTGCTCTCTGAAGTAGTATAGATCTATCTTCAAGTCTTTTTACTACAATTGGTCGGGGTCGTTCTCCCATTGCTGGTTTCCCAGCATGATGTGCTCACTCGACCTCACCGTCTCTCTGTAACTGTAGCTGCTCAGAAAAATCACTTTCTCCTCAGAGTCCTTCCAAGTTTCTCCTGGTGTCTCTAAAATGCCATCTTCTTGTTTCTTCTTGATTGTCCTTCTAAGTAGTCTAATCAGTCTGTGAGTACTAAAAGACTGTGGCCAATTTTCATTATGTCAGCTTGGAGGGCTTTGCTGTGTTCAGTAAGATTTGAATTTCTATTTTTAATGTCGTCCACCTCCTTCTGGGTGAACTGAAGACTCATTTTAATCTCCTGCGTTTCTCTTGTTGAATCCAATCTGGAGTTAGTTGAATCCAGGATCATTTTGTCTTGTTGCTGCTGGAGCAGGACTGTGAACATTTCCTTCTGCTTAGAAAGTAAATCACTTAGCTGCTCCAGAGTAACTTGCTCATCTTCATGTTTATTTTCAGGTTTTTTTGGGCCCCATTGTTCTTTAAACAATGGACCTTGCTGATGGTAGGTCCTGGGCCCTGCGGCTGCTGGTAGGTCCTGGGCCCTGTGGCTGCTAGTAGGTCCTGGGCCTTGTGGCTGCTGGTAGGTCCTGGGCCTTGTGGCAGCTAGTAGGTCCTGGGCCTTGTGGCAGCTAGTAGGTCCTGGGCCTTGTGGCAGCTAGTAGGTCCTGGGCCTTGTGGCTGCTAGTAGGTCCTGGGCCTTGTGGCAGCTAGTAGGTCCTGGACCTGCGGGTGCTGGTAGGTCCTGGGCCTTGTGGCTGCTGGTAGGTCCTGGGCCTTGTGGCTGCTAGTAGGTCCTGGGCCCTGTGGCTGCTAGTAGGTCCTGGGCCTTGTGGCTGCTGGTAGGTCCTGGGCCTTGTGGCTGCTAGTAGGTCCTGGGCCTTGTGGCTGCTGGTAGGTCCTGGGCCTTGTGGCAGCTAGTAGGTCCTGGACCTGCGGGTGCTGGTAGTTCCTGGGCTCTGTGGCTGCTGGTAGGTCCTGGGCCTTGTGGCTGCTAGTAGGTCCTGGGCCCTGTAGATGCTGGTAGGTCCTGGGCCTTGTGGCTGCTGGTAGGTCCTGGGCCCTGTGGCTGCTAGTAGGTCCTGGGCCTTGTGGCTGCTAGTAGGTCCTGGGCCTTGTGGCAGCTAGTAGGTCCTGGGCCTTGTGGCAGCTAGTAGGTCCTGGACCTGCGGCTGCTGGTAGTTCCTGGGCCCTGTGGCTGCTGTTAGGTCCTGGGCCTTGTGGCTGCTAGTAGGTCCTGGGCCCTGTAGATGCTGGTAGGTCCTGGGCCTTGTGGCTGCTGGTAGGTCCTGGGCCCTGTGGCTGCTAGTAGGTCCTGGGTCCTGTAGCTGCTGGTAGGTCCTGGGCCTTGTGGCTGCTGATAGGTCCTGGGCCTTGTGGCTGCTGGTAGGTCCTGGGCCCTGCGGCTGCTGGTAGGTCTTGAGCCTTGCGGCTGCTGTTAGGTCCTGGGCCTTGTGGCTGCTGGTAGGTCCTAGGCCTTGCGGCTGCTGGTAGGTCCTGGGCCCTGCGGCTCAGCTCAGTCACCTCAATCCAGGTTCTCCAGGAGGTTTTCCAAGCGTCCCTGTTGCAACACACCTGATTCAAATCAGTGTGTATTTAGCAGATGTATACAGAGTTTGTGTGCACTGCAAAAACTGAAATCTAAGTAAGATTAAAAATCTGAAATTGAGTACACATATGCTTATTTTTTTTAAACGTAAGATAATTCTTAGTTTTTATGCCAGAGAATTCCTCTTGTTTAAGAGTATTTTTACTTGTTTTGAGAAGTCCTGACAAGCCAAATTTGTTCTGTTGGCAGATAATTTATCTTATTTTAAGGTAGATTTACCTAATTTTTGTTTTTTTTTTCTTGTTTTTTAAGGCTGAGTTTTTGCAGTGTGAATCTGAGTCTGTGTGGGACACAAGGAAAACCTGCAGGACACTGGGCCTTGAGGACCAGATTGAGGATCCCTGATATAAACTACCTCAAACATAGCATCTCTCCAGGAGGTCAGGTTAGTGGTTAATTCAGGCAGATAATCCCAGATCTTATTGTGCTCATTGTTCCAGTCCAGATCACTTTAAAAATGTATGAAAGTTTCAGAAAGAATGGACATAGATGGGGGTTTTTTTTCTGCTACATGAAATTCTAAATTTGTTTATATTTTCTCAATACCATGAAGCTGGTCGTTGAAGATGTTAGTTACATAAAGGAACCCAAAAGAAATATCAGTAATGAAATTATCACAGCATTTTCTCCACTAGGATTTGTACAAACTGCCTGTTGCATTCATGTTTAGCTGCTACTAACGTTTTATTAGACAAGCTGGAATTGCAGAAGTTGCTAAACATGTCTTCTCACGTCACAGTTGCAGACTCTTCAGTCCCGAGCCACTCGGGCATGCCTGAATAATGCCCGTATAATTGTTTGATTATGGTGTTGCATCACAGTGAAACTGTCGTGATCCGGGTGAATTAATTGTTAGCTACCTGACACATATTTGGACATAAAAGTTTCTTTGTCACCATAAATCCCCGCCGAGTCCTTATCTTAACCTCCAAAGCTGACATCAGGTTTCTACTCAGTGCCCTCGTTTAATATAATAGAATAAAAAGCAGGCAGTTTCACCACAGACACATTATCTCCTGCTTCATCCCTGATATTCTTCAGGTGTCTTTGCTGAACCGGTTGCACAAAGAAAATTTCCAGTGATGGCAGCAGCAGCGATGGGAATTTTTTTTTATTTTTAATTAGAGCTTCACCCACTTCCCAAAACGGAATTTCACTTCCTCACCCATATCTAGCTGTGTCAACACGTCACTCCCCGAACCCGTCGCACTGAGCAGTAAATAGCAGAAAATGGAAGTTTCGTCATCATGGTAATCAGATATATGTGTGTGTGTGTGTGTGTGTGTGTGAAGGAGTTTGAATGACTTCATTTTATCTTTATTGTCTGGCTGAGTCAGCGAGGTAATGTTCAAACTGAGCATCAGGATGAGGAAGAAAGCAGATGTAAGTGATTTTTAAGATGGAATGGTTGTTGCTCTGAGTTTTTACTGGAATATTCACACACAACTGTCTGTAGGACGGTAAACCTAGTCCTCTAGGTTTACAGAAAACAGTTTGGAAAGGAGAAAATATCCACCCAGTTGGAGGAGAATGGGCAGACTGGTTGGAGATGATAGAAAGGCAACAGGAAGTCAAATAAGCACTGGTTCCAACAAAGGTTTTCAGAACATCATCTCTGAACACAGAACAGGTCCAGCCTGGAAGCAGATGGTCTTCAGCAGCAGAAGACCACACCGGGTTCCCTCCTGTCAGCAAGAACAGGAAACTGATGTTCTAAAGTTCTACATCATCTTTAGTCATTTGGGAAACGTGACTTTAAGTTTGGCACAATGTCTCTTAATTAGGAATTGGATATATGTGGAAATCCCTGTTCTAGAGTTCTACAAGCAAAGACTTAGGTCAGCTCATCCTGAACAGAGTCCAGACCAGAGTCCGGACCGGAGTCCAGACCAGAGTCCGGACCGGAGTCCAGACCAGATTGCAGACCAGAGTCCAGACCAGAGTGCAGACCAGAGTCCAGACCAGAGTCCGGACCGGAGTCCAGACCAGAGTCCAGACCAGAGTCCAGACCAGAGTCCAGACCGGAGTCCAGACCAGAGTGCAGACCGGAGTCCAGACCAGAGTCCGGACCGGAGTGCAGACCAGAGTCCGGACCGGAGTCCAGACCAGAGTCCAGACCGGAGTCCAGACCAGAGTCCAGACCGGAGTCCAGACCAGAGTCCAGACCAGAGTCCGGACCGGAGTCCAGACCAGAGTCCAGACCGGAGTCCAGACCAGAGTGCAGACCAGAGTGCAGACCAGACTCCGGACCGGAGTGCAGACCAGAGTCCGGACTGGAGTCCAGACCAGAGTCCAGACCGGAGTCCAGACCAGAGTGCAGACCAGAGTGCAGACCAGAGTCCGGACCGGAGTGCAGACCAGAGTCCGGACCGGAGTCCAGACCAGAGTCCAGACCGGAGTCCAGACCAGAGTGCAGACCAGAGTGCAGACCAGAGTCCGGACCGGAGTGCAGACCAGAGTCCGGACCGGAGTCCAGACCAGAGTCCGGACCGGAGTCCAGACCAGAGTCCAGACCGGAGTCCGGACCGGAGTCCAGACCAGAGTCCAGACCGGAGTCCAGACCAGAGTGCAGACCGGAGTCCAGACCAGATTGCAGACCAGAGTGCAGACCAGAGTGCAGACCGGAGTCCGGACCAGAGTCCGGACCGGAGTGCAGACCAGAGTCCGGACCAGAGTCCAGACCAGAGTGCAGACCAGAGTCCAGACCAGAGTCCAGACCAGAGTGCAGACCAGAGTCCAGACCAGAGTGCAGACCAGAGTGCAGACCAGAGTGCAGACCAGAGTCCAGACCAGAGTGCAGACCAGAGTCCGGACCAGAGTCCAGACCAGAGTGCAGACCAGAGTCCAGACCAGAGTGCAGACCAGAGTGCAGACCAGAGTGCAGACCGGAGTCCGGACCAGAGTCCGGACCAGAGTGCAGACCAGAGTCCAGACCAGAGTGCAGACCAGAATGCAGACCGGAGTCCGGACCGGAGTCCAGACCAGAGTCCAGACCAGAGTCCAGACCAGAGTGCAGACCAGAGTGCAGACCAGAGTGCAGACCCGAGTCCAGACCAGAGTGCAGACCAGAATGCAGACTGGAGTCCGGACCAGAGTCCGGACCGGAGTCCGGACCAGAGTCCGGACCGGAGTCCAGACCAGAGTGCAGACCAGAGTGCAGACCAGAGTGCAGACCGGAGTCCGGACCAGAGTCCGGACCGGAGTCCAGACCAGAGTGCGGACCAGAGTGCAGACCAGAATGCAGACCGGAGTCCGGACCAGAGTCCGGACCGGAGTCCAGACCAGAGTGCAGACCAGAGTCCAGACCAGAGTCCAGACCAGATTGCAGACCAGAGTGCAGACCGGAGTCCGGACCAGAGTCCAGACCAGAGTCCAGACTAAACATGGAGAAGCAGCATTTTTCTGCAAACATGGCCCTTTGATGGACTGGCGACCAGTGATGTCTGAGATAGACTCCAGCTTCCCCACGACCTTTAGTCGGATTGAGACGTCTGGAGAATGAATGAATGAATGAATGAATGAATGAATGAATTAAACATGTAAAACAAACTACCAGCAGAGATTAAACTTTCACCAAATGTAAACATTTTTAACTCCAGGTTAACATTTATTTTTTCACACACTTGTGCATGAAATCTGCATGATATCTTTTAACTTGTGATTTTTTTGTGATTCAGCTATTTTTTTGTTGCTTTTACTACTTTTTAATGTATCGTTTGCGCCATCTGTAAAGCTTTTAATGTTTTCTTTAGGTTTTTTTGTGGACTCAGATGCTTCCTCTTCCAATGGGGGGTCACCACCTTCCATGTCAGCATTTGTAAAGCATTTGAGCAGTCCTTTACATGAAATGTGATGTACAAATAAACCTCTCATACTTTGCTTTTTATATATTGTACATTTAATTTATCCTTTATATCTTTATGCAGTAAAGCTGCTGCAACGCAACATTTTTCTGTAAAAGATCAATAAAAATTCAAGCTTATCTAAATATGTGCTGAAGACTTGTCCATTTCCACATACAGACATGTAGAAATGATTTAATAGGTGTGTTTTGTGTGTTTTCATTGTGAAATGCCAATAAAAAGTAACTTCCCCTTAAGGATGTGCCTGTTTTTGGTCACTGAGTGAATCACTATGACTGCCAGGACCATCTATTGGAGTCATGAGAAAGTCAGTAAAGTACAAACGAAAGAAGACGGCACATTGCACTAATGAAAAACATTTAAGGCTTGCCTTAGAAAAAACATTTTCATGTTTTAAATTCTTAACTCACTGGCTTCCTGCCTGAAACCCCCATGCTGCTGGCGTTTTGGAGCATTTTGGCTCATCTTTCAGCACCCGGTACGTAATCTTGAGATCTGGGACTGCAGATGCAGACGGCTGATTGGTCGGGTGCATGGGTTCAGGTGTTTTTTTAACAGTGCACACTCAGAGCATATTCACAAGGTGGACACTCGAAGGGTGCATTTTGGGGACGCACACACCTGGCCAAATCAGCTTTCCATTTACAAAATGCAAAAGACGTCTTGACATCTTTTGGCATCTTTGGCAGCAAACGTTCAGACCCAGGAAGACGTCTTTGGCTACCAATAAGTTTATATTTCTTTGGAACAATGCAGCTGTAGCTCTAAACCTCAGTCACAACATGATTACTGCAAAGGTTAACTCTGAAAGTAAAGCAGAACAGAATTTAAGGAGGTTTTAGTGCACCGCGTTTAGGGGAGATCTCTGAAAATGGCCATTTTGGCACCATCTGATTAAAATCCAGGGGTGATGGAGCCTTTTCTGTTGCTGCACCTAAGATATGGAAAAGCCTTCCCCTTCACATAAGAGCTGCTCAATCTGTCTGTGATTATAAATCTGCCGTGAACACCCATGTCTTTGTGCTGGCATCTGGTCTCACCTGAGCTTTTTCTTGGGTTTTTTAATTTTTTTTTTTAACTTTTATTTAAGATTTTTGTTTTGTGTCCAGTTTTTTTTTTTTTTTTTAATGTGCAGTGTTTAATTTTAAATTGTAAAGTGTTGTTGTTTGCTGTTTTATTGTTCAGCACTTTGGGCAGCTGCTGCTGTAGAAATGTCCTATATAAATAAACTTGAACTGGATCTGCATGTTTTTAAAATGTTAACTAAAATTGGCACATTGGTATGTCTGACAGGAGGCTTTTATGCTGATTTTAACTCAAACCGCAGCCGAGAAAGGCAGATATTAGCATTTATGCAGGAAAGAAAGTGCACCCCGTTTCAGTTTTAAGGTTTTACATGTGGAAACACAACTTTTAAAAAAAATAACCAGGTCCTTGCAAAGTTTTAAAATTAAATCACCGTCACAGTAGGGGTGGGAAAATCGGAAATCTGTATTTTTGCTTCACAATTTAAAAATCAATTTTACTCTTAAAAAAAGTTGGGCTTTTTTTCAAAAAATAAAAATTATCCATTCCAATTTTTTTTTGTCATTTTTATTGATCTTTTTACTTGTCATCTTGGGCATTATAGGAGCAGAAGGATGGTCTGGTTAATGTGTTGTTTTTTCCTTATTTAAATCAAGAAAATTGACGAGCAAAAAAAGAAAATTTTGTATATTTTTTGGGGTTTTCAATCTACAAAATTCAGCAATATTGAAGAATTGTGAGAACAACTATTTAAATCAAATCGGCACCCAAAAATCAGAATTAAATTGAATGAGGATAAAAGCATACCGTTACAGCCCTACTTTACAGATATTAATAACAAAGTGACAAATGACATAACAGTAATATATTGTCATGTTGTTCATGAGGTTGTAATTACATCATTTTTGTTTTCTTCTAAATCGTAAAACCAGATTTTATGATAAAAAAAAAACCCATCTGTATTCAGATTTTACTGTGTAAAATAATGATTTACTCCACTGAAAAGACTTTAAAGCATATAAGTACACACAAACACCATACAAACTTCACACAACTCCACAGAGAAAAATATCTCAGGTTTATTATTAACTTTCGTCATCTTCAAAACTCATTAAGACAGAAATTATAAAACAGTATTTACACCCTTTTTCTCCATTTTCCTTCAGAACGAAGGACAATCAGTTTTAATTTCCCCAAATGCCAGTTGCTCCGTTTATCATCCTAAATTAAACTAATGACAAAGATTATTGTTTAAAATAAAATTTCTGAGTTTTCTGAGGTACAAAATCATCACTAGAACTGATTCACAACTGCTGACACACACACGCATTCATACACACCTTAACGAACACAATTCCAAGTACGATTTAAAGCAGGTACACAGGCACAAAAAAAAGCATGTTTTATCATCAGCCACAGAAATGTACAAACACAGTCTGCTGAAACGGGAGTGTGTGTGTGTGTGTGTGTGTGTGTGTGTGTGTGTGTGTGTGTGTGTGTGTGTGTGTGTGTGTGTGTGTGTGTGTGTGAACATCTGGGCTGAAATAAACCAGGAATGAACACAGAAGTCAGTACAGTCACAAAAACACAGAAGGCAACCGAAGTGTGAGTCAGCGCAGGCAAGAAATGCCGCGTCATGTTACGGAGATGGAGTTTAAGTGATGAAATCCTGGTCAGTAACTGTTGGCTCAGCTGCTGAGCGAGAAACTTTGGATAATTTTATGATCTGGAAAAATACTTCTTTCCTGCTAAAGTGCGTTTACGTTCTATAAACCGAAAAGTCGGAGTCTTTTTCTTCTTCTTCTCCTCTGTTTAAAGACACACTCAAAACCCAACCAGCTGAATTAAACATCAGCAAACGTGACAAAATAAAGGTCGATTTTTATAAAAGGTTAGTGCTTCTCAGAAGATATTGCTGGACATTTTCTGTCCATTTCATTTCTTTTTTTATTTAAAGACAAACATTTGTCATCAGTGAGGATCACGGCTATCCGGACTGACATTAATGTGAAAAGACTTTAAATGGCGACAGAACTTTTAAAACTGCACTTCTGTACACCAACACAATGGATTTGTCTTAAAACGAAAAACAAAACACCCCCATTCAGGTTCATTTTTACAGGCTCAAAGTCAATGTGTGCATGTGGCTGAAGCAGTTTCACGCTATCATGAAGCCAAACGAATATATGAAAGGTTTCAGGTCGATTCAGTGAGTAGAATCACTTTTACATGGATATTCAGTCCAAAATAGGGGTTGATTTCTGCAAAGGCAAGCATCAGAGGCTTAAATAAATGGCACAGTCATCATAGAAATGAAAGAAAAATTATAATCTGAAAATATTAAAGGACTGTTTAGCAGAGATTGCCAGAGGCCACGATGAACATCATGAATGTAAATAATGCAAACCAGAAGATGCAACTTATCATTTACAACATAAGGACTGGAAAAACTGCTGGAAACTAGATTAACACGCAGCAGAAGTGGAAACATCTCTGGATACAAAGCGAGCAATGGAAAAAAAAAGCTGTTTTTTAAGGCAAAAACGCGAGTCGGTTACGCAGCATTAAAGGCATCGTCTCTTCATAAAACCCCCAAATGGAATCTACCGTTGAGCCTGTAAAAATGCAGCAACAGCTTGTGATTTATTGCTTTTTTTTTTTTTTTTGGGTCATTAAATTTAGAAAAATTTGGCTTTTATTTGGTTTTTTTGGCTTTTATTCCACTGTGATGGTGCACGGATAAAAAAAAACAGCAAATAAGTGTGCAAAAGGCGATTTGGTTTATAAAAATCACATTCTGAAAACAAACCTGCTGATTAAAAGTTAAAATTTGGATTTCAGTGATGTGATTCTAAAGGTGCAAACATACTTTTTATTATAATGATTACCATGGAAACCAGTTTTAACTTAAATGAATAAACCTGCTAGAAATGGGGGTATTTATTTCTTATTTCCATGTATATTTAGTCACAAAAGCGAACATGCTGACCAGAGCAAAGAGCATCACTGAGGAAGATCTGCTGCTTCGCATTAAATCTCTACAATAAAACACAACTGAAGAGGAGAAAATGTTGAACAAAGCTGGACAGCAAACTTAAACTGAAGTGTTTTAAGGCAACGCTGCGTCCTTCGACAGGACCGGATGTAAATGACAAAACTCTCTTTGGCAGAAATTCATCTCAAACACCGAACATAAGCGGGTCATTAAACTGTTTAACTCAACGTGACTCTTCGTTTTCTGCTTTTACGTGTTGCGCCTGACGACGCAAAAGGACATTTTTTCCTGTTCTTTCCACATCACTTGTGATATTTTAAGTTTCTTCAGTGAAAACAGTCCAGAAAGAGACTCATAACACACTAAAGTTACAAGTAATTCCACTTCATTTCAAAACAGAAGTGATATCAGCGCATTTTCAGGCTTTGGTTTCAGATTCAAGCTGAAATTGGAAATAAAAGTGCTTTGCAATTTCCTCTTTTTTTTTGGCAGGAGGCGTGCAGTTTAGGTTGGACAGCGACGAGATGACGCTGTACTACAACACCGCTTCAGTAGTTCTGCTTGAAGGAAATTTCACAGCTTGCATTCACCATCAAAAGTGGGCGGAAGAAGGGATTCGAAAGCGCGTTGCTTAGTTTGATGCTGCTGATCTGAGACAAGCTGGGATATTTTAAAGGAAAATCCACCTTTACAAACTCTGTCAGTTTGTTTACAACCTACGACTTCAGAAGAAAGACTCATGAGAATGAATCATGGAAAAAAACAGAAGGACGAGTAGTGACACCAGAGCTGCAAAGACAGCCTTGCAATCCGGTAAATGTAGTGTAAAAACTCATTTTCCACCACAAAACTCTCAAAAGCAGCTTGTTAACTTCATTTTTTAAGACAAAACCTGGCATGTGATGCAGTTTATATGTATTTCATTAGATTCAGAGGAGATTTTATGCAAATAAAATCCTACAAAACGATGAAAATTGAACATTTTAGTGTAGATTTTTCTCTTAAAATCACTTTGAAAGGTACAGTAAAATGTATATGGAGTGTATGCAACTCAGTTTTTTCCTTTTTATTTTTTAAATGCACTGATGATAAACACGTTGTGCACAACTGTTTTCCATAAAACTGACAAAGGGAGGCTGATTTCTATGCTGTGTTTGGCTGCGGAATAGCACGGAAGTTTTCCACTGCGTTCATCCCCTTTTCCCAAAATTAAAAACAAAGAAAAAGAAACCCAAACATGTCCACTAAATGCAAATGAATCGCAAAAATCTCACAAGGAGGCAAAGCAAAATTACACTTCTTAACCCCACTGACACAAATATGTACAAACAATAAACAGAATAAATAAAATCTTTGATTTCTTAAAAGTATTTTCTCATCAGGAGATAAAATATCCCTCTTTTGGTTTCTGTTCCCATCAAGTAAGGTGATGGCCATTGTTTTGGTCACATACACACAGACACCCACACACCCACACATTCATAAAAAAAGAAAAGAAAGTAGAACCTTCCTTCTCTAGAAGGAAAGAACTGGTCAAGTCTTTTTGCTCTCAAACGCCTCCCGTCTCCATGAAAGTGTTTCCTAAACCACCTGACTCATCGAAAGAAAAAAAAAAACTGCCACAGATGTCGTCGCGGATCAGAAAGCTAACAGTTTAGTGCCGAGATAAGGCCGTTTGGGAGCCGGGGCGGCCACGGTTAACGTACCCTACACATTCATCAAATCCACATTGATTGTCTTAAATCACGGTACAGACGGCTGGTCGATCAGCGGCAAATCTCTTTCCTACGCCGGGATAAAGGCTCTGGGCTACTCGCCGCTTCTACACAGGAAACAAGGAGGACATAATACAGAAACCTCCTCCCCCCTAAAACAACCAAGAACAAAAAACAGTCTTGTGTGTCGGTCTCACACAGAAATCATCAATAAATACGTCACTATAGACTTCTATTGAACATATATTACTTTGTTGAAACTCTGCTGGCATGCTCGGGGTCTTGAGTGGAGCAGGAGGAGCAGGAGGAGCAGGAGGAGCAAGAGGTGAGGGGGTGAAGGCTGCTACACATGTGGCCATTGGTTTGGTTTACGGCTATAATGGGAGGAAATGAGGAGGAGGGTGGATTCTCCCTGAGTCTCTGAGCTGGAGGCGACACACAAGCAGGACTCTGCGACGCCGGGCGAGACGCGGAGGAGCTTTTCTGCTCCTGCGTGTGTTGCGCTGTCAGTAGAAACCAGATGGCTGCTGGGCGTGTGGTGGCATGAAACACTGATGAGCCAAAACACCAGAGTGTCAGCTTCAAGTCCAAATGAAATCAGATGAAGCTGCCTGCACCGCACCTTGTTTAGAGACCAGTATCAGTCCAAGCAACGACAATAAAAAGCTATTATGTGTTTATCTTCAGAGGTATTTTTGTTGAGCTGGTGTGAATAAGTGGGTGGAGCCTAGTCAGGATTGTGGAAGTGACCAATCAGAGCGAGTTATGGCAGAATAAAACCTGCACCGTCATAAATTGTATTGTTTTTTTTCAATACAGCATCAGTTTAAACGGATGTTGACTTTATTTGAAGGAGGCTGAATCTATTTGGCTGCTTGAAGAAGCAGCTGCGAGTAAACCGTCTGCTAACAGCTGAGGTTTGTTAGAAACCTGCAGCAGAAGTCGCTCCAGCCCCCCTACGCCTCTTATTGCTTACTTATTGCAGATGGTTTTTATTCCACTCCATCTGAGTCTTAAAGGTTTTGGCTCATTAGTGTGTGTTTGGTGTGTTCTTCCTGAACGGTAGGGGTTAGGACAGCGGTCACTGTTTTATGTACGTGTGTGTGCGTGTGTGTGTGTGTGTGTGTATGTGTGTGTGTGTGTGTGTGTGTGTGTGTGTGTGTGTGTGAAGGTATGTTTATGTTTACATGTGTTTCTTGGTAAATTTATGGGAAATGATGGGGGGAAAAAAAGGGGTCTGGGGGGAGCGTGTTCAACACATTTCTTTGTTTAAAGCACTTTGAGATGCATTTTCTGACTGATAAAGTGCTTTTTAAATAAAGTTTGGTTTGATTTAGTTGGATCCACGTGGCTCGTACGTTCAGGCTTTCCCAGATGTACCGAGGCATGTGCGTGCATTCGTTCACACACAAACGCCGAAGTCTCCACCCCCTCCTCCACTCCTCAGCATAAATCCGAGCGCAGAAGTGCATGTGTGCAAACGACGAACCGGGGTGGGCTGGGGCGGGGGTCATATGCTGTTTTCTAGCTGGCTGTGGTGGTTAGCCGTGTGCGGCGAGTTCTGCTCGTTCAGGAGGAGAAGTGTCGTCTCGTCCGGGCCGTTTTCTATCGGGGTGGGGTCTGCTCCCAGGTCTGTGATGGTGGCGATGGCGGTGGTGTTGGCGCTGGCGGGGGGAGTCGTCTGGTCCAGGTGAGCCAGGCTGTGGCTGCTCTCTGGGGACTGAGGCGTGCTGTCCAAACGGGACGCCATCAGGCCTTTCTGGTACTGCACCCGCGTGATCTGAGGGGGAAACCAAGGAGAACCGACTTGCTCATCATCATCATCATCATCAAGCAACAAGCAGAAAACATGCAAATGCAACACCTGCAGCTCCGTCCAATCCCAGGACACCGAGACAGATCCAGCATCCTGGTATACCTCCAGTATTTTCCCCTTTTTAGGCCAAAAAGATCTTCAGCTGATCTCAGTAAAATATAGAAGTGACCTTACATGAAGCAGAATTTCTAGCGGAGATCTTACTTCCAGCCGGGAAAGAACCAACGTTTCTATTCATCAGTTAGTTAAACTAAAGTTGTGTTCATATGTATTCATCTCCTTTCATTAAAGAAAAGGCTGAATTTACAACAGTCACTCAAATAACTGGAGACTTAAAAAAGGACCACTAACCAAAAATTTGCAAAAATATAATTTAGTATTATAAGACACTGTTTTTTCATTTAATTGAGTTGAAGAAAGAAAAAAACAAACTGACAAATCTGTCCTGGACAAATTAGAGCACTTTTCTGTTGAACAGTGGGACAAAATACCTGTCAACAGGTGCAGAAGTCTGACTGAGAGGAACAGAAAACACCTGACTGTAGCAGTAACATTAAAGGATTGTTCAACTAAATATTACTTTATGACTGATGTAATATGTAATAAATTATCTTATTTGTTTGCTTTTTTAAAAAAAAAAAAAAAAAAATTTCTATTGAACCAGAATTAGAAAATAATGTCATGATTTTCATAACATTTTTATTTATTATTACTTCAGTCAATTTCAGCTTATTTTATAGGCAGTTGTTTTTTTTCCTTCTTTAATGAAAGGGGATGAATAAATATGAGCACAACTGTATGTATAACAAGATGTTTTCTCTGTCTCACTTGGAAAGTCAGGAGTCTACGTGTCCTCTGTGTTGTCCTGGTGGAGGTTTCTGCAGGTCTGAGGAGTATCAGGCTCTCTGCTGAAGTCACTCAGACCCCGTGCAGCCGGCTGTTAGCGTGGTCTGCATTGCCAGCAGAAAGTAAGGCTCATTTCTGATGGATGATTTTATTTAATCTGGATGGCGATAGGCGTCTTTCTTACATTTTCTTTTCATTATCTTTATTAAAAAGAATTTCTAGGTGTTTATAAAAGGCGAAAAGGTTTTAGTTCAGTCAGTTTTTGGTTTTAGTGATTTTGGGAAATGACGTTGCCCCGTTTTCTTCACAGACAAAGAGACCTACAACATGCACCAGGTTTGCTATAGAGCATGAAACAGCTGGAAGATTGACATCAGCGGTACATCCATACTGTGGAAAAGTGTGGCTTGTCTACAGGTGGAAACGGAGATGTTGCCTTGTCTGGAAGAGTTAAACACAGATCCTAGTTCTGGTGCCAGCTTAAGGGTCTAATAGACGAGAAGGCTGACATGCTGTAGCAGCCTGTGATGAAGATGAAGATTAAATCGTAAAACCAACCTTGACAAACTGCAGGTCGGTGAGCGCCCGGACGTAGAAGTCAGGTGTGTACTGCTGCAGGGAGATGCTGTTGTTGAGCTGGCTGTTGCTGCCGCTGACGGAGAGGGAGTCGGTCCGCTCGCCTCCGCTCAGAGACGCCGTTCGGTTCAACCCGCTGAGGTGGGACGGTGAACGAAACTCTGCAGACACGCATACGTACAAATAAAGTTATTAACAGCTCCTCGTAGCAACGTCAGGACTTCCTGCGGAGAGAAACGAAGCGGTGTTTGTGCTTCACATCATTCATAAATTCATGGTTCTGTAATGAAAACAGAGATAAATGAAGACATTAAAAGCACAAGATGCGGTGTGGCTTCAAATGAGGGTTAATTTTAATGACCTGGATGAGTCATCAGGAACACACACTGCGAAACGGATGCACCAAACAGTGACAGTAACCACTAAACAAACGTACAATGTGGGGAAAATGGATGTGAACTCATCCACTCAGGACATGACAGCCTAAAATTTACCAGCAGTTTGACAAACAGCAACTCATTATGTGTTAATCTGGATGCTTCATATCAGCCAAACATCTTAATATTAACAACACGGAAGTACTTTTACTACACGTTAAACATTGGATTAATGACAGAGGTGGAAAAAATATCAATACTTTTGAGATATTGAAATAAGCTTATTGCATTATAAGAAAATATGTACAATAAGGCATTACTACCACTTCAAACAACTTTTATAAATATATATTAATAGATTACATTTTGGTTTTCTTGATTATTTGAGAATAGACTGTAAAATATGGATTTAAAGAAAAGATTAATAAGATTTACATTATATCTTCCTTTATGTCTACAATTATTTCTTTTTCAAGTCTTCTATTACATGATGTGAACATTTAAAGCTCAATAAGTTGTTGGGTTTTTTTTTTTCTTTTTTTAAATGTCTGACTGAGTTAAGGATTTACCTGACTACCTTATTAATGAATAATTTCACATTTCAATGTGCGGAAATTTTCCACAGCAAAAATCTCAGAGGTCAAGATCACACAGTGGAGTTACTCATTTTATTGGACTTAATATCTGCATCTAAAAAGATTTATAATGATAAAAAAAAGCGAGAAAATGATCATTTAAAGGCAAAATATAACAACAAGTAGTAAAATTCAGTCAAGTAATTAATTAATAACTATAAAATGTATCAACAGACTCGTCATTTAGCCTTTAGAGCAAATAGCTGAAAGATAAAACAACAGTGTTCCTGCATATTAGAGAAGTGATTAGAAAAATATGAACTTTTTTAAGTCAACTTTATGCAGGTTTAGAGGTTTATAAAGTTATAAACACCAAAGCTAAGTTAGCTAAGTCAAAGCTAAGAGTTTCCTGTGATAAGGATGAATGAATTCCAGTTTTTCTCTGTTTCCACCTCTGCTTCACCACAATGACTAACGTTCACGTGTGTCATCCAGCTGCGTGTTTGGCTGTTTGGGGAGAGGACATGCTGATTTAATCCACATCATTCATTCTCCTAAAAGTGACACACACGCACACACTTCACACGCAAGGTCATTATTACCGTGTGTGCAGTATTATTACCGGTCGGTGTGAGTCGTCCAGCAGGGGGCCTCAGTGAGTCATAGGAAACTGTTTTACCTGGACATGTCAACTGCGTTAGTTTCCATGGAATTAAGCTTGGAAGTTAATCCTGGTTATCTACAACTAGTTTCTCGGTTAGTGGTTAGGTTGAACTAAATTAGGAACAAGATTTTTAGGAATCCAGTAGGATACTTTTCTTTGATTAGATCATGTTTACATCAGAGTCAAACTCATTTCGGCATTTTTGAGCCAAATCATGCAACTTTTTTCAATGAAAATTTCCCATAAAAGTAAATTCAACATTCAAACACATCTTCTGCTACGTTCCCTTTACACCAGTAAGTATACTAACAGAGTAAACATTCTCAAATAACTTTATGTTTGTGCTTAACAGTCTGTGAAGGTGTTTAAAAACTTCAATGACCTTGAACTAAAAGGAGTTTATTCTTTTTTAATCTAGTTACAGAATGGCAGGCGGTGCGTGACTGACCAATCACAGCACACCGAACCTTTTGGGAAAGAGAATAAAGTTTTATTGTTGCAATAATTTTACCTTTTAACACCATCATATTGATACATACTGTTTTGGAGACCTGTTCCATGATTTTAAAGTAGAAACTCGAGACATAAATAATGTAATTATTGGTTTTATTGTTTTGTGTTTACATTATGCTAAGGGCTCTAAAAAAAACTTCAGAGTCAAGAGTTAATTAATGCAGTCCATGTTGCTGTTATGTTGCGTTTAACAGATGACGGCACGGGAGCCATTCTTAGCTAAACTTTGGCCTCAACTGCTGCCTTGTTGCCCAACAAACTGAGGAGACTAGATAATGCTGCTGAAAAGTCAGCTACTGGATCTTCCAGAAAGCACAGCTTTTGGGGGGCTGGTCTCGGTTTCTCAGTAGATGTTTGGAGAATGAGTTAGTTGTGTTTAAAATGAAGTCAGTGAATGATGGGACCCAATTCCAAACAACAATCCTCAACAAACATTTTAACAGCTGGAATTACATCTGGAACTGGGCTTTCATTTGATTTGTTGTCCTTCAAATGGCTGTTAATCTACTGCAGAAATTAATGCCCTCTAATCTATTTAGAGTTAAACTACCGTGACAAGGAATTAAGCTTCATGTTTCCTCCTTCCTTTTACTAATGCCTCAATAGTTACACTCAAACAAACTGAGGGTCCACTTGAAACTATTAGGATGCACCCAGCGACAGCTTGACCCCTTGAGGGAGGAATCATGACGTTGTCCTCTCCTACTCCGTTTTATCTCAAGTCATGGTTCCCTTCCAGTTGGCAGGCAAATTCTTTGATCACCTGATTTTAGCAGTAAAGATCGCACATGATGTGACCAAACAAAAGGCAAAAATCTAAGTTTGACTAACTTCCACATCTCTAAGCAAAATAATAAGATATACGGGTCATGATCTAAAGATAACAGGACAAAATGCTAATTTTCAGCATGTGAGTTGTTAGCATTCACCTGCTTTTGATGACTAAAATACCCTGAAACTACTGAATAATTCTGATCATGCAACTTATAATCAGTCAATCTTAATTTAGCAGTATTTTAGACTAAATAAACCTACCACATGGTAAAGTATCTACAGGAACATGAAAGCTGGCCTACCATAGAAAGGCAGTGATTTATCACCCCCTTTCTGCCTGATCTGCTCTGCAACGTGCACAGAAAATGTTGACTATCAGGTGGAAAGCAGGTGGTTACAACCAAAGAATTTATTTGCCAAAAATTGATTGCAATATTTCTCTGCCTTAAAAGATTGAATTTGCATTTAACCCATATGTGGGTTGAAATCTTCACGTGCAGCAGCTCTGGTAACAGAAGTGCAAACCATGATCTGTTGTTTCAATCCATCAAAGGCAGCACAGGAAGTACTTTCTGCCCTCTGATCAGGCATCTCTGAAGCAGCACGTAAAACAAAAGGCCCACCCACTCAAACCCCACCCACTCAACCTGATCCCCGCCTGTTCCCGGTGTTAAGGGACCCAGACATGCCGGCGTTTACCTGGCAACCGAGAGAACAGAGAAAACCTCTTAAAGGAGAGGAGGCGAGGACGAGGTGCAGCCACTGGGAGGACAGGAGAGAAGGAAGGGAGGAGGATGTGATAGACGGACAGAGGGAGGAGGAGGAGGAGGAGGGACAGTCAATGAGAGACAAGGTGACAGATCTGCTCACAGACTGGACAAAGACATGCAAACATGGAGGTGTCCTACTCAGATCATCATGCCAGGTTACACTGTATGATGGGGAGTTTCCATAATGAGACGTGTGGTGAAAGGAACCGGTAAGGGAGGGAGGAAGGTCGAAACAATGAGAATAAAAATCATGCTTTGCAGATCTTCTTTGCTGAAAGATGGACTGTTATACAAGACTGAACAGAGAAACAAAGCAGAACAGTGTAGTTTAACCATTATTCATGTCTTTCTATTTATGTCTGATGGCAAATATTTAATCGTTAAAATGGGATTTATCATTTTCTCAACAGCTGTTTTCACTCATCAACAGCCCAGATGTTTTGCAGAATATGCCATTATGTACCTTATCTGCCACTGCTCTGCACATGTGCTGGTTTTCATA
>NC_136611.1:7593332-7765832 GCF_933228915.1 Telmatherina bonti | reverse complement strand
ACACGAGTCACATGTGTAGGCCGCAAACCAGTGCACTTACACAGAAACATACAAAACACAAATGCTTCCCAGACATGCCAGAGGCTTAAATCATACATCTACACTGCAGCATAATCTGTGTTTAATTCACAGAGAGGGTGGAAGGGGGAGGTAAGAGTTAAACTCAAAGAGTAAAACCTGACGGGACTCCAGTCTGACTCGTTTACCCAGATCTGCATCAACAAAATCAGACCAGACTTCGCAGACGGTCAAACTCCTCTGCTCACACGTTCCACATAAACCTGGTCCCAGTTCTTCTTACATCGGTGACCAATAATGTTTTAACTTTACTTTTAGGTTTCTTCACCCTGAAGAATTCTTCAGAAATTCAAAGAAATAATCACTTTAGCCTGATTTTCTGATTTCTAACTTAAACAAATAAATAAAACTAAGATTAGCAATATGGATCCATTTGCTAATCTTAGTTAGTTTTAGTCTCAGAGTCTAAAGATCATGAACATGGCTGAAGGGTTAAAGCAAAGTCTGATCATGTAGATCTCCCTTACTGCCACAATTAAAGCAAAGAACACAAAGCCTTGAGTTTTTGGTTATTTTATGGAGTCGCCTGCAGCAGGTTGGGTTTGCCATTTATTCATAAAGATTTACAACTAGACCTTCTTTGTCGTATCTAATGATCATATTTGGCTTAAAGAATAGAAATATATGGACCCGAGCCTCAATGCAAGCCCTTTACTACCCACCAAGCCGCATACAGGGACGTCAGCTTCACAACCTTTATTGTTTTACAGCTTTATGCAAATAAACAGCTGCAGATGCACAACCAAGCTGCACAAACTCTGCCAGTTCTGGGAAGCACGTCCACTGAGCCACCCCCTCAGTACTGCGGCCCAGAACACATTTGCATCTCCGTACTGGTAAGAGGAAAGCAGATAAATGTGGACCTGAATACATTTTAGGTGGAATCACACCTGCACTTCTGTGCGTATATGGTTTAACAGATGTGTCACTTTCTATTATAATTGATTTAGTTTCTCTCGTGTCAGTATATACTTTTACTGACACATGCAAAGCACTTAGACTGACTCTGCTCTTCAATGTTATATAGTTTAAAAGGTTAAAAGTTGTTTTCTTGAAAGCAAATAAATAAGAGTTAAAATCTGGGTAACCTCAGAGGACAGACTAGTTTCATTACAGCAGAACATCTCTCAGTGATCCTTCACTCAGTGCAGTGATTTAGCTTAGAGTAAAGCCAGAGTGTGTGTGTGTGTGTTTTTTGCGGAGACATGTGAGACCTCCACTTGTCGGTGGTTCTTGGCCACAGTTCAGGTTTGAGCGTTATGACTCATAAACAACACGAGCAGGAACTCTTAAGATCTCATCCATCAAACCAGCAGACAAAAGCGGCCGATGTCCCAACAGCTTTTATAACACTGGACCCTTTGTGACCACAAGTGATCTTCGAAATGGGGGGGAGGTGTGTTTTTCAGGTGATTTTTAATTTGGTGAAGAAACACGTTGAGGTCAGTGAGACCAGAAAGGTGAGGTAATGAAACAAGGCCTGGAGGAGGGTGGAGAAAGCATAATAGTTATATACTAAACTTAAGCTTAGTGCTGAAATGAGGAAGCATGCAGGTATATAAAAAGATTATTTATGGACCCGAGAACGGGGGAAAGGTCACGACTGGGAGCTGAAATTAAGTAAAATTCTTTCATTAACTCCAAAGACTTGCAAAGAACTTGTAACGTTTAATACATTTACAAAAGAAACACATTTTACCACGGGTTTTTGGGAAAATGTGTTGTACTGCAAGTGATATTTTATATAAAAAATAAAAAACCTAACACACAGGGAAGCAATCACAGTGACAGAATAATTAAATGTTAATTAGAACAAATCACAATGAGAAAGCCCAGAAGAAGAAATATTAGCGTATACCGATATGAATCTTTAATGCCAAACAAATGCAAGACTGGCAAGAAACTACCTGATTGATCTGCTCATTTGATCAGGACAGTGAGTTTGGAAGAAAAGCTGAAAGTAGGAGGAGGATTTAGAAGAAACGTCCTGTCAGGCTGGACTTCAGCATTATCTATTAGCTGCACACATTAGCTCATCTCTGAGCAGTCATTTTTAATGTAAATATAATGAAATGTGAGCAGAGCTGCCGTCTCAGGAGCGTCTCTCCGATTACATCCTGGCTTTCAGTCACTGCTGATTAACATCCAGTCATGACACATTTCCGCCACAAAATCTGACTTTTGTTTTTGTCAAATATAAGAAAAAGTTGAATATATAAGTGGGAGAAGCTTATTAGGTTGACATGAGAACACAGAGGGAGGGGGATTAAAAGATGTTTCATGTTCAGAACATACATACAAATTATTTATTATTTTGATTAATATAAAAAGAAAGGCCCAGCCCTGTTATATAGTTATAGAGACAAATGCAGTATATCTATATATAAATACCGGGCTTGGTATGAAAACCAACACTATGACAGTCCATGTAACCAAATATGGTTTTGACCAGGTTTTTGTTTGTTTTGTTTTTGGGGGCGGCGGATGGACAACGCACCGTTCTCATAATTGCTTTAATTCCCTGAACTTCTGGAAAATGTGGTTGACATCCAGTAATCCATGACCAAGAAAATGTCATTACCGTGAAACCAGCGTAATTGTTTAAAAAAAAAAAGTGGCATCATTTTGCTCAAATTAGCCAGCATGAGTCAGCAGTTTTCCGGTCATTGGCCAGAGGCGAGCAGTGAATCACAAGGTGTCGTGCCTGATGAAGATTTATTTTTTTTATTATTATTTTCATCCTTCTCATTGTTTTTTAATAGACTTTGGGGGGGGGGGGGGGGGGGGGGTGTTGGTCGGGCGAAAAAGTAATGATATTAATCTTGAATAGGAGTGTAAACATAAACCTTGTCTGGTAAAACTCTGCCCCCTTGTGGTGAAACATTTTGAAGACTAAAAGCGACAAAACAACCTTTAACAGAAACACGTCGGTCAAGTGGACCCTATGTGTTTGTTGGAAGAAACATGCAACACCAGCAAAGCAATCACAGGGGAGATGTTCTGTGAAGGCGGGAGATAAAATTCTCTGTTCATGGCAGTCGTTTAACTCTCACCATTCCACTGGTACACAGGCGACCTAACGCAACAAGGAACAACGCAACAAAACTTAACAGAGAAAATTTCTATAACTAGCAAACTCTTTGGGAGATCTATGGTGAGCTAGGGGACAATTCTAGCATTTTGAGAAGGTTTTCAATCCAGCTGTTAAGTGCAGTGTTTTTTTTTCTGGGAACTTCGTACTTGAATTCTATGATTTATTATTTAATGATTAAAAATGTGCACATATTGTTAGTGGACCTCCATATTGAAGCGCCATGTAAACTGTGATGACTTTCATGTTGGTGACATCCAATCAGAGCAGCCAAAGATCAGCGTGAGGGGACAGTTATCTTCTGATGTTGAAAACAAAAGTAATAAAGTTTTTAAAATATATATATATATATATATATATATATATAATTCTGACTTGGTGCTGATGTGAGGAAACAATACCTCAGGATCCATCCACACCAGGAGCCAGTCCCCCGCATGCTCATAGGGACCGCTGCCACACCAACCGCACAACTCCCAGGCAGCAAAAACATCAACAGTCTCCGCGGCCCTGAGGCTCTCTGGCAGGCTGTTCCACAGTCAAGGACCATAACAATGGAAAGAGGTCTCAACGTATGTCTTAGTTCTGACTTTAGGAACCACTAAAAGGCCAGTACCAGAGGACCTCAGGGTCCGCGAAGGCTCATAATTAAAAAGAAGGTCGGATAAATAAGAAGGCCCAAGACCATTAAGACATTTATAAACAAGTAAAAGAATCTTAAAATCAATCCTGAAGCGCACAGGAGGCCAATGCAGCGTTTTAAAACTGGTGTAACGTGTTGTTGTTGATCTCTGTCTCTTTTTAATCAAATTCTGAT
Organism: Telmatherina bonti; assembly: GCF_933228915.1. NCBI lineage: Eukaryota > Metazoa > Chordata > Actinopteri > Atheriniformes > Telmatherinidae > Telmatherina > Telmatherina bonti. The sequence goes on along the minus strand of NC_136611.1, from coordinate 7,761,846 downwards.
ACTCATATCGTTTTGTTTTTATGCTCGTATAACTATTGATCCATTAATCCGGCATCATTTTAGACTACAAATTATGATTGGCCAAGTTGTCCTGAAAAAAAGATGTTCATTACTTGACTGTGCATGAAAGGGTTGAGATTATACAGCCATTAATAGACTGAGAGGTCAGGCGGACAAAAATAGCAATCAATGGTTTGGAGTTTTAAGGGTTAAAGCAAATCGAGGGAATGTGGACTCCTGCAGTCTGCCTATTAACTGCCACAGGTTTGTTAATAACTTATAACAAGGTAAGCAGGGGGCCTGCCTGAAACCCTGCCCCCCCCATCAGCACAACCTTTATATGAGGAAGACTTTGGTCTTGTGTCGGCATGTGTGTGTGCGTCTTTGCAGCCGCTATTGTTCAGTGATTTGTGACCGCACGCCATAAAAAGGCCAAATAGTTCTGTTGAAGTCTGATGCACACGTGGGATTCGACTCAGTGAGTCAGTGTTGAACTCCAAGCGGTGACAGCGTGAGGTCTCCAACATTTACTGCACTGATTCCTTTTAAGTACAAAAATACTTTCTAATCTCACAGGACTCCATTTTTCCATCTCTGTGTCACAACAGGAAGAGCTGCTCTCAAATGATGCACTGATGTGAGACTGGTGGAATGTTCTGGATCTAAAATAACTGTTTATATTGTTCTACGGATTGGTCACACAAATCTAAGGAATCACTTGGTCTTTTATCTGGAAAGCAAAACTATGACAGACATGTTTCTTGTAAAAAGGACAATGAAAAGTCTTAATAAATCGAGGAGATGGGGTGATTTCTACTTGGTTTTACAGCTTTTCTGCAGATCTTTCATATGTAAGCTGCAGTTTTCTACAATATCTGGGTAATACCAGAAGAACACAAAACTAACAATAATTTACAAATAACATAAAAAATGAGGCGACAGTTTCAAGTCTGAGTTCAAATCCCAACATTGGGCCCTTTGCTGCAGGTCATTCCCCCTTTCTTGTCCATCTACTGTTAAATAAAAACCACTTCAGCATGAAAAATCTCCCAAACAAAAACAAAGTAAAAAAAAAAAAAAAGTATAAGTAAAATTAATCTATTTCATAACAGATATTTGTATTTTTTACAACCTGAACAAAGTGAATACAACAGAAACATAAGTTTGCTTGTGTAGCACAGCTGTTTGTGGGAATTGCAGATATTCTTTTATAGACACATGAATCACTCAGATCATAAACAAACAGTCTGCTGATGATGATTACAACCAGTAAAACACACAAACACACACATAGAAATGTTCACACAGGCACTTTAAAAGAAGTGGACAGATAATAATCCATGTCTCAAGTTGTATGTTCTCACGAATGAAAATAAAACTGTGGGTACGATGTCACAGCCAGGTTTCTGCAGAGCCATTACACAAACACAGCCTACGTTACCCACAATGCAAAGCAAGAGGAGACTGCGTGGTTATTGATTTTGGTGTGTTATTATCACAACCTGCTGCACTTTGTTTAGTTGGTGGAGTAAGGCTACATTCACATCAGGATAGTCTGCTAGACTCTGTCTGATTGGGGACTCGACTCAGTTGTAGGGGGGTGTATCCATGTGGACCAAGATCGTGTTCATGCGGCACTTTGGTCAAACACACGAAACCTTTACAAATATATCCCCATTCCCACCAAAGGTGGCGCTGCATTAGTATCTAGCAAAAGAGAGGACAAGACCCACATGAAGAAGAAAACATGGGGGAGCTGTGAATGCACCAAACAAATTCTGATTCAGATCAAAGAAGTGGACTCAGGTCTGCCTACAAACGCAGGTCTCGGTTCGTTTCAAGCAGACCAAATACAGGACAAAAAAGTCACTTCCTGCATTTGGCATAGCGTGGCATTGTGGGTAAAAACAGAGTGATACTTCTGCCTCGTCTGTTGTTCATACTGCGTCCATTGTTGTATTTCTGCAGTATACTTGCAGAAGACATAATAAAAAAAACAAAACAGCCATAGTTTCGCAACAAAGTTTTCTGCTTCTCGTGGGTCTTGTCCTCTTTTACTAAATACTAGTGCAGCGCCACCTTTGGTGGGAATGGGAATATTTTATTTAAAGGTTTGGCTCGTGTAACCAAAGTGAATAAACGCAATCTTGGTCTGAATAGATACACCCCCCCCTACAACTGAGCCGAGTCCCAAATCGGACCGAGTCTAGCAGATTATTATGATGTGAATTCACCCTAAAACAGGGGTGTCCAAAGTCGGTTCTCGAGGGCCGCTGTCCTGCAGGTTTCCCATGTATTCCTGTTCCAACACATCTAGCTTCCACTAAATGGATCAAACAGCCAATGACGTGCACAACTGATTAAGCTCTACTACTAATTAATTTGAATCAGGTGTGTCTGAGCAGGGATACATAGAAAACCTGCAGGATTCTGGCCCTCGAGGACTGGAGCTGGACACCTCTGCCCTAAAAGCTCGACTTTTCTGTTCCAGTGCAATCATGAACTACACACACACACACAATTTTCACACAAGGCAAACCAAAGCTCTTCAGCAGAGCGTGAAATGAATAATTCAGTCTTCTGGAGTGTCTAAGCACCGAAATACAATAAAACCTGCTCTAAAGATAATATTTCTTCCTCTTTTCTGACACTTTCTACTTAAGAAAACAGAAAGTATGTGGAAAATAGTTGCAGATGAAACCACATTAATCTGAAACTCATAACATTCTCAGCCGGGCACACCGACACTAAATGCACCGCTGAGAGGTTTCAGAGGATTATTCCATGTGTGGGGTCCAAGACAGCTTCAATATCCGGCCTCCCACCAGGAAAATCTCACAGAGGAGAGCGGCTGAGACAAGCCGAAACCCTGGTAATGACTGTTTGGGAGCTATGACATAACTGAGGGGAGGGAAATAAAAGTGTGTGAAAGAGTGAGATTAGGACAAAGAAGCAACGTTTTCCCACCATGTGGGATTTCACTGCTCATCTATATGTACACAGAGGAGACGCAGCAGAGGTGCAAAAGCACAAAAAAGTGTTTACAATGTCTGAACATGAAGAGGGATGAGAGGCTCCGAGTGTGTTGGGAATAATTCACCGGGCAGCACCTGAGAGCTGGACAAGAAACTCACCGCCACTTTTCAAACAATAGTCACGGCTCTCTAAATATTAATGATGGTCATTACATAAGATTATATATTATTTTAGTTTCAACAATTGGACAATAATGGATAATAAATAATAATAACAAATAATAATAAAATAATAATAATATGACAAAACAATTAGACAATAATATAACAATAAAAGGTGTTATAACACCTTATAATTGTATAACTATTATATATATATATATATATATATATATATATATATATATATATATATATATACATACATATGTACGTTACATTGCTATAATATAACAATATATGGTACACTTTCAGGTGTACAACTTAGCAACAGGAAATTTGGTTTAAAACTGCTTTGAATTAATATTCAGCTCCAAATATTTGTTTTTCCTATAACTATTTTTTTTTCCCTCCTCTGATGCTTCACAGATTGAAGAAGTAGACGTAAAACCCAACAGCCAGCTAAAGGAAATAATTGCTTTTGATTGTAACACTCATTCAGCACTAACTGCGATGATGCATTAGAGAATGAAAAGAATTGAGGAAGTGCGTTTGCAAAAAAAAACCAACTCCAGCTTGAAGAGCAAACTCAACTCCCACAAGCAATATTTCTAGGTATTATACCGACCGGAAGAGAAGATAATAATTAGATATGATTACTATCCAGATAACAACCACATGAACCTGATAGAAACCTATATAACCTGTTTATATCAACCTTTCAATGTGTATTTGTAGAATTTACCTCATTTTCCAAAAATTCGAAGGATTTTAAAGGGAAACTATGTGATGTTTGAGCCAAACATCAGCCTGATGTGAGTACTAATGGACTATTTTTAGGTGGGCGCTCCAAGGGGGGCTGCCCTCTTCAGAAACCATACATTTTAATTTTGCAGGAGCGAATCCGTCTCTAATGGGATCATGTGACCTGGAGAACTTTGCTTCATGCTTCCCCCTCTGTAAACACAGAAGTTTCTGCTTTGTGCTACTATTTCTTCCTCCTGCAACAAAAGTTTTGTCACTACTATCATTATCAGCTTATTATTAGCTTCTGAAGTTTTTATATGAGAAAAGGGCTAAAAAATAAAGTTGTATTCATACGATACAATCCCTTAGAAAACATGTTTTTCTGTTGCAGATTTTGTTCAATGACTCAAATCAGTTTTAAACAGAAATATTCTTTGCTTGGTCAACAATTTTGGGACTCCTGCCGGGTGAGTGCTGTTTATGACGCCTACCACCATCTGTCGCAAGCGGCAGTTTAAAGACACAGGTAACGACGAGGCAGATGACAAATCAGAGCAACGAGAATCCAGATATGCTTAGTTAGGAGGCTGGCTAGGGGACAAGATGGACGAGGTGGAGGTAAATGCCAGTGAAGTGGAAGGATCGTAGGTGGAAAAGTCAGCTTAAATCCAGGATTGAAGGCTTCTCCGTGCACATATCTGGTCTTTAAAGGGTATTTAAATCTTAAAGAAATCTCCTATCAGGTCAAATTTATGTATTTTATGATTTTTTTTTTCCCAATCCACAGTTTGGTGCATGTAGAATTCATGCACCAAGTCCAGATGAACTGGGTCATTCTCTCCATCTAAAAATAATGTACCTGCTTCAAACACTCTTTGTAGTCTGGACTTTTTCCTTTTCCCAACCACATATCCACAAAACATCCGCCAAGCCGCTTCTTTATTTGGCAAACTTCAAAAGATGAATGAGCAGCTGCCTAAGAGTACAGATGTTCTGACCAATTAGAGCAGACCATGGAGTTCTTAAAGAGACAGAAGCTAAAACAGAGAATTTAGGACGGAAAGCAGGAAGATGCTCAGCAAGACTGTAGGATGTGAGAAAAATACGTTTTAAGGTCAGTCAGGCTTTGCTGTAACACACCCTATGAATAATATCATGAACCTAAATTAAGAAATATAAGTTTTTAATAATGTTTATTCTTTTTTTTTTTTTTTTTAAATAGATTTTCAACAGTGGGTGATAAATTGATTTTTTTTTTTCAATCAAATTTGCCATTTTTTATCTTTATTTTTTTAATTTTAGAGAAAATATGATTTTCTAATTTACAGCCATCTAATTTCATACAAAAGTCCAGAATAAATGTGCCGACTGGACTTATTTATGCTGAACAGTAACATCCTCTGATCTAACCTGTTAAATTTAGTTGATAAAATAAAAGACCTTCCCACCCCCAAGACAAATCACCTTTAGTCCTGTTCTGGTCCTAGTTTAACGGCGCAATGTGTGCCTGCCGCTGTCACCAAATAAAACATATTTGATACATCCAGTTTCTTAGACATTTTGCATCACTGTATGGTAAAAACTTAGCTCAAAATCTCAAACTGATACTTGTCTTCTGTCCGATTACAGAATCCAAGATACCAATAAATACCCAGTGTTTTTATTTGTGTAACTTTTTCTTAGACAAGAAACGAGACAAGAACCAAATTTATGTCAGACACAAAAGCAAGCAGCTCTAGATCTTTGTGTTCTTCTTATAAAAAGATGGACGGAGCCTCCGTGACGTCACCTGTAGGTTTCTGAAGAGCTGAATTGAAGCTCGGTGGGCGGTTCTTACCGTCGCCATCTTGGCAGCGTCACATGTGTCGTCTTGCTCGGAAAATACAAAAGCGGGCAAAGAGGTGGAGCTGAGAGGGGGGCTGTGAGCATCATGGTGGATGATTGACATCTCGCAAACTCCGAGCTGCCTGTAGCTAAGAGCTAACCTGGAGATAACAGGAGCTAACAGGAGCAAACCAGCTAACTGAGGTAAGCGGGCTAAAGCTAAGTCAAGTCGTTAACCGGCTAAAAACCGCGGTTGTTCTATGTGTTTTTTTACTTGTAGCAGGAGATCGGGTGTCTGTCAGTCAAAAGGACACGCCCCTAATTATGCCGAATTTAGAGAATAAATTACGTTTAAATGGGCGAGTTAGAAAAAAATTCACTCCCCCCAGTTGTGATGAAAGTAAATTATTAAACCTGAAATGGATTTTTGTACCAGGCTGTAAACATGTTTATTTCTGTTGTTAAGTCAGCCTTTTTAACATGGGAGTCTATGGGAATGTGCTCTGTTTTGGAGCCCCTAGTGGATGAAGGTGGAACTGCAGTTTTCTGCACTTCTGCATAGGCTTTTAACTGCCGGAGGTTTCCGCTTGGTTCATCCTGCATGAAACATTTCGTTAGCAGATGACACATACCTGCAGAATGAGAATGAAGTAATCGACAGGTTTGCCCCTCTGGTAGACGTAGTGATGCTGAGATCGCTTGTCGTTCTCATTAAACTTGATCTCCTGGATCACGTCAGGATGGCGTAAAATTCGCAGCAACACCTTGTCTGAGATCTGAGAAGGGTTGAACAAGCTCACCTCTGCGGGAGAAACAATACAGATAAGATAATTTAATTTAATGGCAGAATAACAACCACTTTGCTGTCTGATTAATCAATGAATTTACTCTGAGCAGAAACAAGGAAATTTATGTGGATCATTACAGAAATGTCAAGGACTACCGTTCCAGCCTCCATAATATATAGTTTGGTGTGTTTGTCTTCATTTAAGGTCACATCAGCAATCAGCTTGTATGAAAACTTTACCAATAAACGTCACATTTTTAATTATTTTAAATCCTTTAAAGGCCTGAAAGTTCAACCACATGAAGGTAAAAAGTAAAAACAGGTAAAAACTGTAGTGAGGAAAGAATTGAAAAGACCATGAAAGGAAACTTCTGCCATTCGCAGCAGAGCTATGTCCACACAGCAGACAGACGTTTCCCATGACATCCCACAGTCCATTAAGCAGAAAAAACATCCATGACATCACCCATCCAGCTGCCACCCAGCCCCAGGTGCTGAATCTCAGCATCATTTTTAACCGTTTCGAAACATGACACAGCAGAATCAACAGCTCCAAAGATTTAATGATTACAAGCAGCCTCAGCTAAATGAAAATAAATCAATAGATAAAAAAAAAAAAATTTATGTTGGAAAAGCTAGGCATCAGAAATTATAACAGAGTTGCAATCAGTACCAGAATGAAACCCTGATTATTCCTTATTCAACGTCCAGCTGTTAAAAAGCAGGAACTGGCTAAATGTGTTTGCTTGACATGTATTTCTTAACCGTTTGAAACCTGAATGTTGCAATCAGGGTTCAGCCATAAGTGTTGGGTCTCCACCCAAACTGAGAACAAAGAAGCAGCGCAGAGTGCAAACAAAGCCTTTTGCAATGCAGAGAGGTGAGGCATGGACTCCAACAAACTCCTTTCTGACTGGTTTACATATTACATTCAAGTACTTGTCAGTGTTCCCTGCATACATATTTCATGTCTCCATTGCCTCCTAACGATTTCTTTTAGCTTAGAGTGCAACTTGCTTTCCTGATTTTACTCTGAAACACATGTATAAAAGATAAATTATACAACAATTAATTCCATTAAAATAAAACAAAGTACAACAAAAGAATAAAACATTTAATTTTAAATGGAAATCATTGAAAAATGCAACTTCTATGTAAAATATATGAATCCTGAGAAGAAAAGCAGAAATAAAAGTCAGAAGACAGCCATGTGCTGCTCAGGCAGATGCATACCACAGTGTGTGTGTGTGTGTGTGTGTGTGTGTGTGTGCGTGCGTGCGTGCGTGCGTGCGTGCGTGCGTGCGTGCGTGTTGGAGAAGAAGGTATTACTTCATGGTATGTTCAGCTAACTGCTCGTGGCAGCATACCAGCTAACACGCACGTTAAAACAGACAGATTGCAACATGTTCTCGTGTGATTTGTGGAAGTAGAGGCATCACATCCAGTGGACCAGTGTTTGTTGGGCGGCGGTAGGGACGCACAGTCAAACTGCTCGGGCCTGAAATAGATTCTCACCTCCTCACTGCATGTCTGGACTTGTCAGACATACAGAACATAGCACATACTGACATTATGGCAATGTTAAATGTAAAAATGTACACTTAAATTGCAGTTTGAAAATGAATAACTCTCTGTATGTAAGTGTTATAGCAATAAATGCCAGCATGGTGGTGTGTTTTCACAGGACCCGTTCCCACCTGTCGCCAGGAAGCGATGAGCAGCCAGCAGCAGCTGAGGAGAGATCTTCACCTTTGATTCGCTCTCGTGTTTGAAGGCAGAAAAGTCTCTCTTGTTCTTGTTGGGAGCCACTTTTTTCCTGGTACGGTTGTCAGCTGAGAAGCAGGACACCCAGCAAACAGCATGTTAATAAAACAAGAATAAAAAGCACAACGGTTGTTCAAATTATTAGCTGATAGAAAATATATGTGTTAAAACTACAATTTACTCTAAAATATTTTTTTTACCTGTTCTAATAATGTAAACATGCATGTAGAGCAGCGGAGGGCCACAGTCTTGCAAGTGTTTCCCTGTTGCAACACACCTGACAGCTACTAGACTTAATTAGCAGATTAGTTTAGAGTCAAACTCTGCACCAAGTTTGCCAGTTACCCATTGATTTGAGTCAGGTGCGTTGCAGCAGGAAAACTCCTAAGACTTGCAGGACTGCGGCCCTCGAGGACCGAAGTTGCCCACCCCTGTTGTAGAGACTTAATGTTTTAAAACACAGTGAAGGACAGGCTCCATTGTCATGTTATTAGGCTAAAATGATGTAAAATAAGTTTATTAATAAAGAAGGCAGTAGAAGTCTGCCTATAACATCCATTATCAACAGCCTTGTTTCCACCAGCAGGTGCGGGTCCAGTTGGGACACATTTATTTACGTTTCAACACACAAAAACTGGAATGGCTACCCAAATTTCCAACCTGTGTTATGCCGGGCGGACACTGTGCGATTTTAGAAATCTGACTGTCGGGGAAATGCTCCCACTGCACGACCGGGTTTGTCCCTCGTACTCTATCTGACCCTACGACATGTGTACTCATACTGTACGACTGCTGTCAGCCACCATTATTGACAACCACGACGACTTGTCGGCGTCAGTCGGCATGTGATGGCACAATGTGCTCGAGTGTGAACAACGAAAAACAAAGGTTCCTAGTTCCTATGACAACCACAGCGTGCCTGACAACAAGATGGCGAGCAGGCAGCAAGCTGTTGCAGTTGTGTGCGCTGTCTTGTGCGCTGAAACAAAATAAAAAAAGAAAACCTTGTGTTCTCTCCATAGCTCTACTAATCTCTCTTCTAGCAGCTGTGTCCACCGCATACGTCTGAAGATGGGGTTGCCCGCCATTGTTTAAAGCTCCACCGGTGTCTTCTGCGCAGGTGCGAACGTAGAATCGTGACGTAACACCACTCACACTGTACGAGCGACGGCGAAAATTTTTGACATGCCAGAAGTTTGATCGGGAGGTTGCAGCATCATCGTTAGAACGTAGCAGCAATTAATCCTTCCTCGTGAGTGTTCTCACACTGTACGGCTTACGACCTCCCGACCGGACATCCTGACGCTACGATGTTTCCACGATTACGCAGTGTGGTCAGTGACAGCAAAATCGTGGTGAAATCCCCTCAAAATCGCACAGTGTCCGCCCGGCATTACCCATCCATTATAAATAAAGTTGCCAATAGAACCGATCCCACATTCTGTAATTCTTTAATTATCCCTTGTGACCTGGCATAAAAGCAAACCAGTTGCTACTTTTTTAGAACAACAAATTTTCTTTGTATCTTAAATCTCTGTTAAAAATGGCACCACGTAGCACCGTTTCGAGTACGTCCGAGGAGGAAGAAGAAAGAACACAGCCTGTTGGACACACGCAGTCCCAACCTGTAGCCGTTGGTGGAAACGAGGCGTATGATGCTGTTTACTTACAATCCTTACAAAGCTAGCTCCAACTCTGCTCATTTCTGGCATCACAGTGAAAAGAAACATCTTAACTTTTTTTCGAACTACTATCTTCTGTTTTTTCTGGACAGACAAAGAATTTTCTGTCACTTGTGGATCATTGGCTGCTCCTGATTGAACGTTACCATAAATTTAAGCTCTCTGATTGGTTGAAAGTTTGAGAGAAAGCATGATCATAATTCCTGGGTCAAAATCAAGGTCAAAGTGTTGATAGCAATGTCTTCTTGTTTTGAAAATGTGATAAATAATTGTGACCATGGATCACTTGCAGTGGATTTACTGTATGGTTTCTGAATTAACACATTTAATGGCTGGATTGTAAATATCCTGTATGGCATAAAAACCCCTGGAAACTTACATAGATCACCAAACGGTAAACTATAGATTACAATTTACTTCCCAGCGTTACACGCTACCAGTTCTGAGAAACTGTTAGCAATGTAAGTGATAAGGCTCAGGTACACCGGTGATCTAGCAGAGTTTTAAAGGGTTAAGGTTGGAGATTATACTCAAGGTTAAATAAGAGGGTATTCATCATTAGCTTGATTATTTACTTACATGTTACAAATATTTAACCAGACTTACTGTAAAGATCTGATTCATCCAGAATCTCTGATTTAATTATCTCCTCGATCACATCTTCAAGGGTGACCAAGCCCAGGACTTCGTAGAACGGGTCTCCCTCCCCCTCGTTGTTCACCTTCTGGACAATGGCCAGGTGGGATTTTCCTACATGGGTCAAACAGATTGAATCAGTCCAGCCATGTCCCCTTCACATCACATATTCAACAATCAGAGCTGCAAGCTTGGGAGTTAAACTGGTTCCAGACACGAGTGACCATTAAAATTAAGAGTTTTTCAGTTTTGTATAAATAAATAGATTGAAAGAATAAAAAGAAAATCAGTTTCTGGATTTTTTTTATTTTTTTTATTTTTATTTTTTTTACAATACACTGACAGCTACAGCAGCTGATGAAAGTTATTCAGTGTAAAACTGTATAAAAAAGCAAATTTAATCAAATTTTAGGATTTTTTCCCCACACCAAGATAAACAAATATTAATAAATTTCCAAATTTTATTGTAACACTACACTGCTGACAACTAATTAACTAATAATGAACCCTTTAAACCTGCAAAAACATACTAATGAACTAAGCATCCACTCGGCAACGCAGATTGAAGAAAAGGCAAACAAAACTTCAAAAGAGAGAAATAAAACCAGCTGTCACTATCATGTAAGAGTGTTCATGTGATTAAGTTAACTATTTACCACGTTAGTGATCAGTCACACACACAGAACCAGTCGATAACAGAGCCTCTCATGTGGTTTTTATTTAATCTTTTTATCCGATTCAGAAGCTGAGAAATAAAGTTTGTCAACTTTATAGAAAGAAAAAACTAGAATTGTTTCCAAAACCTGCTCAGTAATTTGGAATAATAGGCTTTAATATTCCTCTGCTGACCTTCACAGGTTACAACACAAGGAAGGAAAAACATAATTTACAATTGACATATTCTGAAGATTAAGAATATTTTATAAAACTGGACATGAGACAAAACACTGTAAAAACTTTAAGAAACCTCACAAATAACAGACACCTGAGGTGAACATCTTTATGTAAAATTATGTGTTCTACATTTAATAGTCTTCATTATTTCCCTTTTTTCAGTCAATGTATTTGCTTCCTTGTCTCCCTTTTCCAACCCTTGTCTGAGTTTTTAAACACATTGTATCAATAAAAAGAAGAAGAAATATCTGAATTAAAATTACATTTGCATCATTAAATACATGGATAAAAAAGGGTTGGGGTAAATTAACAAAATAAAAATGTTTCGAAAAAAATAAAAGGTACTAAATCTGAGCATTACATAAATACATAAAATTATTAATAGATTATTACATTAGCAATAGTAATTTTACCAACTTCTTAATGCAGTTTTATAAAACAAAATAAAGGAAAATAAATACATAAAATGGTTTATTCCCTGTTTTAATGGGTTTTATTATAAAGTACTTTGTGATTCTATCTGTAAAAAGTGCTAAAGAAATTATTTTACTTTCTAAAAAACAAGACTAAAATAAAATACTACTAAATAGAAAATAAATGGTGATTTACAATATAATTCATAAAAATAATTTATTTTTTAATAGTGATATAAACATAAATGAATATATATAATAGTGAATAAAACTTTTTGAAATTTTGAAAAATTATCAAAAAAAAAAAAATTGCAGGCAATTAATCATTATGTTATTAAATTCCTTATTCAAGCCCTCTCTAATAATGCCGTGTCATGTTGGATGAACATGAATCATGCCACATCATCACAAACAACAAAACACGGTGGTGGAGGGACGAGGATTAGGGCTCATTCTGCAGTCATGACTCATCAAACATGACTCGGTGAATCATCCGCCCATCACAACTGACTACGAATGACTGGATGCAGTTAAAATGGCTCCAACCCAGCTGCTGGTTATGACATCCTTAGCAGATGATTTTAAACTATATTTCTAACTGCGATGATACCTTTTCTTCTGTAATTACATAAAGATCACAGCAATGCAAGTTCTCAGTAACTTTGTACAAAATCTGCACCGCTGTTGTCATCATATTAAATAAATAAAAACAGATAACTGAATAAAAAAATGGACTATTAAAGTTTAAATGTCAATTGATTTTACATTTTATGTTAAACTATCTTTTTTTTCCTTTTTTCTGTCAGAATATTTTATTTATAAATTTTTTAATTTAGTGTGAATTTCTGCAATATTGGTTACCTATAATACTGGACTATGACAACAAAACATGTATATGAATAATACGCCACAGCGTCTCATCTACACAATGTTTAAGAACCAAACAAGATTTTTCATGATCAGCTGATCATAACTAAAACCTCATAATGGGATATAGTTTAGTTTCACTTTCATGTACAAACGCCTGCAGTAATATGGCTGAGTCAGCATTTTATTATTTGACATTACCCAATGAATTTCTAATCAACTTCTGACTATCTTCTGTAAACAAAAATACAAATGACGCTTCTCAGTCATTTTACTGTAATGTATTTATCTGGATAAGAGGGATTGAAGCAGAGATAAATTAGCAATGATTCAGTGAATGTGTTGGTTGGAATATCGTGTAAAATCCACCCACTAGACTTTCTGACAGATGTTAGTGCTGACAACATGCTTGGTGTCATAAGACCCACATGCGTGTTTATCATGTTGTGCATTTTTGGTCTATTTGGAGCATCCTCATCATTTTCACTACCTAACACACCTGCATATACAGTCACTGTGATGTCTTGCAAGTTTAACAAATAGCTACACTTGTATTTCTTTATACTTGTCGCCAATGTTGTATTTTTTCATATCGTCTTGGTTAGTTTTCTTCTAGGTGCTCCTGATGATTGCCTGCTTTGTTTTCTTTTTTCTTTGTAGCCCGTCTGGTTTTGTAGTTTGGGTTGTGGCTGAACACTTGTTGCTGCATGTTGTCTTATCTTTTGGATCTTTGTTTCCTTTTTCTTAAGAGGTTCCCCATCCACATTTCTCTGAACTTTTGTTCCAGGAATATTAAAACTACATTTACCAGGGTAAAAGAAATCCTACTTGTTTACACGGTTTGCATTTTCACTTCAAATTTTTAGAAACATTTCTTGTAATAGATGAGACCCCTTTGTGGTATTGGTTAAAGAAATAAAAAAATAAAGAATGTAATGTAAAGTCACTGGATAGACCGCAGTAAAAATGGTGAAAAAACATTAAAAACAAGCTTGTGGACCAATTCTAAATTTCCTTTCGTCTATACAATGCATTACAGTCACTGCACAGAGATCAATATTCTTACTGCAATTTCTGAACACTAAATCATTTTTATTAGTGGGTGTTCACCAAGAAAAACTTTAAAGAAACATAAGCAGAAATAGAAACTTAACCTAAAATAAGACCAACTAAATCAATCCTAAGCAGCCACCAAACCAAGTGCCATGCCTTCACACAACCAGGGTGATCTCCCAGCCCAAGCTTAGGAGACACCGAGGCTGGATCGAGCTTTTAACATGTGGCAGAGCACACCGGGCCCAGGTGTGGCTCATGCCACTGATTAGGACGGCACCTGCAAACACTGAGAGGGACAAACAACTAAACAAAGCCAAATTAATGGTGGGGCCATCACAACCCTAAATATGACAACTCTGTCCAGTCTGAGGAACTCTTCAGCACTGCATCAGTCAACAACTATTTCAACAACAAACTAATCGTTTACTTTTTTAGGCTTTCTTTTCCCTCTCAAAACTGCCACTGTACCTTCTGCTGCCTTTCTGTCCATGACTCTCAAGCCCAGTCGTAGCAATCAGGGGTCAATCATGACGTCACCAAAAAAAAAAAGTTGTGCCCGAACAACAGTTTCAGGCCCAGCTGCTGTCAGAGCTTCAGAGTTTGGGAGCATTTTCTAAAATTTAAGAGAAGCATGTGTCAAGTTAGCTGCTAACAATAACGTCAACAGTGAGCTAAAACTTATTTTTTATGGGTAATTTATTGCCGGTTTCAGGTGCCGACCCCATTTGTTTTGTAGCACTGTTTAATTGTTGAAAATGTAGCTGGGTTGATGCCACGTGAAGTGAATAAAAACTGATACAAGTATTTATTTATTTTTGTTTTCTTAAGCCCAGATCTTTGTTTCCTTCTTTTCCTACAAGCTGCAAAGTTAATTAAAAGTTGTTGAATGAGCCGTTATCGTACCTGTCTTTATTTTTAGATAGCACATAACCCGTAGAGATCACATTTCAAGCTGCAATCTAATGATGGTTATGTAAGAGCGGCTGCATGCTGGCGCCATTAGCGACCATTTACATACAATCCCATCAGTCAACTAATCGGCAAAATAATTGATGACTAGTGGATAATCAAAATAATCGTCTGTGGCAGCCATACATAGAATATAATGAATCTGATTATGACTCAAGATTGGAGCCGCTCAAAATATCGCCACTCCTTTGTTATTTGTACTTATGTCATAAAAATACATTATCAGTTACATAAGTCTTGCTTAAAGCAAGCGTCACACAACCTGCTGGCAGGATCTAGGTGAGTATATTGCTTTGTAAATTTGTCATGATATTTGATAATGACTGGTCTGTTCTAACATTAGCTCATCTACACACGGCCTATGCTTGAACCGCAAATAGCCTGTTAATGTGTACAGATTGTTATAGTTAGGGTTGGGTTCGAACTTTGGCCTCAAGTGTTACTGTACTACACAAAGAGTACACAGATATGAGGGAGACATGCTAAACTTATCAAAAGACAATCTTTTCAAAGTTCAGATGGCTGCTGGCTGGCTGCAGTGAGTGCCAGGTTCCTCCCAGCATGGTTCTGAATTATTAAGCATATCGACGAAGAGGCATCAACAGGATGTTGGGGGGTTGTTTCTCCAATGGTAGGAGGACAGTTCCCTGTATCTGCAAACAACTGGCTTAAAGAACCCTGCAGTCTAACATACATTACAGAGCAGATCATTTGGTTTACTATTTTCATTCAACTCAAACCAACATGAGCTGAACCACGATAAAGAATAAAGCACAAGAGGTGGAAAGACAGAGGAATCACAAAGGTCCAGCACCTGTCACTGCTTCAAAAATACAAGCAGCACATCAATGGGATTTACAAAGAGCTCATATGACCAGCAATTAAGCAAAGACTAAAGGCTGAAAGTGGTTTGGCTTTGTGTGTGCGTGTCCTTGATGTCTGCCTGCACATCCTGGCAAAGCGGGCGCTGCTGGGACGGTGACACAAACACACACCACCCATTCTCAGCCTTGACCTTGCTCTGTTTTACTACATAAATAGACATTAGAGACTTTAAGGAATCCATTTCCCACACGGACAGCTTTGCAGTCTGAGTCTGTTCTGTCATGACATGAAGTGGGTCGATGATGCACTCTGGATTTTGACTGGAAAGGCTGGACAATTACTGCTCAATGGTAATAAATAAATCATCCTAACCGTTCTTATCATAGTGACATTAAATTAGGCTCAATCAGCATTTGGCAAAATGATTAAAAACTCATTGTGCCTGCCAGATTTAGCTGGGAGTTCTGCAAGAAGACATTTTAACATGTGGACATGAGCAGATTGGAATCTGAATCATCCTAACTGGAGAACCACACGCCAGAAAAGCTGCAGTGAGAGCTTAAGAAAAGTTGCTGTGCAAACCAGTGTGTGTGAATTAAGATTTTATATTTCATTAGTAAGCGCCTTGAGACTAATATGCATTCTTGTTGAGTCCTGCGCTGCCCTTTGATAAAACTGAAGAAAAAGTCCCAATCAGCAAAAAGTTCAAATAGTTACTTTTGTTTTTTTCTTTGTTTTGGTTTTGGAGACATATAATCTCTACTGCAATTTTTCTCTGACATGTTTCTTTAATAAAAGAGAAAGAAAAAAAAATCAAGGTTACCAGGATAGACATGAACTATACCATTAGCGTAGCTCCATTAGCTCACTAAACCACACAAAATATGGATGAAAACTGATTGGATGCTCGAACATTGGCCTTCGAAGTCCTGCTGTTCACCTACAAGGCCATCCATAACCTCGCCCCTCATAGCTTTCTCACCTCACACACATCAACACCAGTCCGTTCTCTCAGATCCTCCACCTACATTAATCTCATCGTCCCCTGAGTCGGAGCATTCAACCTGATCTCCGTAACTCTGACTCTGTACAGGTGTTCAAATCAAACCTGAAAACACATCTGTTCAAGCTGGCATATTCTCTGTAACATTTCCCACTGTCTCTTATTACCATTGTTTTATGTGTCTTTTATTTGTGCTTTTATTGAGCTACTGTTGTAAGGTGACCCTGAGTGTCCAGAAAGGCGCCCACAAATAAAATGTATTATTATTATTATTATTATTATTATTATTATTATTATTATTATTATTATTATTCAACGCTGTAGCAGATCTTAAATATGTTGTAAAAATATTTTTATGACTTTCTTATTTAATTCAGGACCTGGTTTCAAAACATTTGGAAAGTTCTGGTTCAATGTGAATAAAATGTCCAAATGATACTAAAGTTAAGTGGATGCACGAAGCTCCTAAATGTGTGAATGTGGCCTTAATTTTAAAAAACCTCACAGACCCCTTGATTAATTTTGGAGCCTCAGTTTGAGAACCACTTAGATGCTTAAAAGCGCCAGGTCAGATTAAGACTAAATAAATGTACAGTAAAGTTATTTCCATCCTAAACCGCAATGTCAGGCCAGTCCAGTGATACTCCAATGAATCTGTATGAACTAAAATCACTCAGATAAGTTTTCATAATCTTAAATGTTTTCCATTTTACTACTGAGAAACAAGCTGATGTGTCAATTCAACAAACTCCAACATAAACCAAGCAGGAATCTTCTCTTCCTCTTATCAGCAGAAAAAATAAAGTAGGTAGGGAAGCAGTTTCTTCCAGCTTTCGCTTCTGTTATTTAAAGCAGTTACAATGAGGCCTCGGACACACTTGCTGCTGGTAACATGTCTGCGTAAGTTTCAATGCGCCGTGTTCTCAGGCACGTAGGCCACATGTGTTGACACGAGGTAACGTGTCACGTGAGAGAGGTGCAATGAGCGCGAGAGGCACTTGTGTAAAAAACATGAACATGAGGTCAGAGGTAAACACAATGCCGGACAGTTTTGAAGAGCGCCTCTCGGACCTTGTTCATAACCATCACACTTTTCCTCCCCGTTGCACAGTCGTGCTAAACAGATTGGTAAACTGTTCTGTCCTAGTGCTGTGTACTGCCCCCTAGTGGTGACCTCCAATATTGAATGTTTTTAGCACGGCGGGGGGGGGGCTAAAATAAAAAAAAAAATCATATCAGGATTTTTTGCTTCACAATTTTAAAATTGAATTTTTTTTTTGTACAAAAGAAAAAATAAAATCTGCTTTTTCCAAATAAATATAAATAATCCATGATAAAAAATTTTTTTTTTCATTTTTATTGTTTTTATTGATCTTTTTATCTTTCTTCTTGGGCATTGTAGCAGCTGAATGATGGTTTGGCTACTGTGTTGTTTTTTTCCTAATTGAAAATGAAGAAAAACGACGAGCAAAAAAGGTTTTATAAATTTTTGTTGTTGTTGTTTTTAATCGACAAAAATGAGCAATATCAAAGAATTGTGAGAATCACTTTTTAAATTGAATCGACACCCAAAAAAATTGGAATCAAATCGAATCGGGACAAAAGCAAATCGTCACAGCCCTAGTAGACGTCGCTGAGCGTTGCCTGTATGTAAGCGCACACAGTAAGTGCATTTCAACCTGTAGAGCTCAACTGTTGAAATCAGCCAACAATGCTCACTTCTGTATTTGTGCAATAAAAAATTATGTTTTTTTTATTTTTATTTACAAAACATAAGACAGAAAAAAAACTGATTCGTGTAGAACTGCACACTTTATCCGGTATGGCTTCTCTATTACTCGACTAAAATCTCTCCTGCGCGCGTGTATGTATATACACACGCACGCACGCACGCACACACACACGCACACGCACACGCACACACACACACACACGCAAATCACTGTAGCAATGAAAAACAGACAACATGTCATGGAAAAGACGCGCTGTGTGTGTGTGTGTGTGTGTTTGTCTGTGTGTGACCTCTCCCTGTAGTGCTGAGTCAATTTTTCAGAGGAAGCAGGACCCCAGGGGACATACTTACCCGCAGTTACTGAGGAGAGACTGAAGACTCCTCCAGAGCACAGTAACAGACACACACAGTTAGCAATGAACTTCACCCAAATAAATATCGCTTCACTCCGCGTCTGACCCTGACCGGTTGAGTCTAACGTCATGTGTAAAGGATATGTGTTTATGCATGACATTTATAGGTCTTTACAACCTCAAATAAACAGCAAAACATTACGTATTACACCGTAATATGACCATAAAACTCGGCTCAAGACCTATCTTTTCAACCAGACTTTTAATTAAAGGCGTTATTTTTATTTATTTATGTATTTATTTTTAAATTATTTTTATTTATTATTTTTATTTCTATATTTTTTATTTATCTTTATATTTTTATCTTTTTTTTTTTTTTATGTTTATTTAATCTCTTTTTAACTTAATTTCTCAGTGTGCTCCGGTGTTTCCCCTACCGATTGATTTGCTTGTGATTTATCTGTGATCTATGTAAGTGTGTGAGGAAATACAATAGGAATCTTTTTGAGTGATTTTGACTCCTATGTTTTGGTTTGTAAAGGCTTGTTTTTATTTTGTCAATATTTGCTTTTTATTTTTGTCATTAAAAGCACTTTGCACTGGTTTTTGTATAAAAAGTGTAACATAAATAAAATTCTGATTTACTGATGATTATTTAAGAAAAACTGCAGATGCAATGTGGGAAAACCAAAGTACTCCCCATGATTCAGCAGCTTGTGGAAACACTTGTAGCAGCAATAACACGAAGCAATCATTTACTGTATGATGTATCGCTCTCTCGTGCTGTGAAGGAACTCTGACTCATTATTCTTCAGTGTTGTTTCAGCCCAATGAGATTTACATTGTTTCTCCTTTCAGTTCGTCACAAACATGACCGGGTTTTAGATCAGAAATTTATAACTAATTCATGTGTAAAACTGTGACGATGAAAAGAAACAAGCTGACTCATAACTATTTTAATTGTGTGATGACAAAGAAAGAATATCCTGTTTCAATTCTGAGGTTTTAAGGTTTTAATTTACTGTTAAATCCTGACTATAAATAAATAAATAACTAAATATTTTATCCTTACCAGGTGTTAAATTGTGTACAACTAGGGCTGCAACTAACGATTATTTTAATAGTCAACTAATCTGTAAATAATTTTTTAGATTAGTCACGATTATTTCTGTCCCACCCACCATCTGTGCTTCCAGTTGACGCAGCTCTTTTTTACTGGTTCCAGTATGTTTTACCCCACTCTCTTCATCTGCATCATATGAATGTCCCCCTGATTCCCAGTCAGTGACAACATGATGTCCTTTAGTAAGGTAAATGAACGACTCCCGAACCTGTTGAATATTAAATTTAAGCTTAACAGCTTACTTCTAATTTATTTTGAAACATTCAAACGTAGCTATAGTGTCATATCCGAGCTGTACAGAATTTACCTTAAAAGGAAAACAAAATAAATAAAATATTTTAACATCTTAATTAATTTGTAGAATTGCATTGAAATGATTATTTACATCTAGAAAAAGCCTGTTTTGTAAGTAAACAAGGAACCGAATCCTTTAAAAAAGAAGTCCTGAATCGAAACAGTGATCCGGATCACCACCAAAGATAAATCACTTCTTCCTTTTCACATTTCCAACAACTCCTGGAAATTTAAAAAAAAAAAATCTATCCATAACTTTGAGTTATCCTGAACACAAACAAACAGATAAACGGCGGTAAAAACATCACCTCTTTGGCAGAGGTAACAGCAGCACATCGCTACTCGCTAACGCTAACTATGCCATCCAGAACGCTGGAAACCATGACTCCGGCTGCTTTCCTTCCAGATGCTCATGCATGACTGTCGTGCTGCCGTGGTACGCCAACTCTGCGTGGCAGACGACACATTTCACCTGTTTGACACTTTGTTTAGCGTGAAATATGCCCAGACTTTGGAAATAAGTTGCGCCGCCGTCAGTTTCTTCTTCGTTGTTTAAACAAAGACGCTGCACAAAATGACAATACTGCCCCCAGCACTTCCTGTGGTGCTTTGCATCATTTACTTGGTGTTTACAGTTCTTCTACTGTCTGAAAAGCCGTGGTTGGTAAACGGCGTGAAGTTGCCTGGTGCAGCGTTTTATTAGCAAAGCTGTAACGGGCGCGACACGTCGACAAGGAAATTTCACATCGATGAATTTTCATTGTCGATGTTGTCGGCTAATAGTTGCAGCCTTATGTACAACCAGTCATAACTACCTGATTATCTGGTTACAAAAATAAATGCAAACTGTTGAAACAGAAAAACTAAGAACGGAGTCATGATCGACTGTCAGACAGGTCCTGTGGTTAAAAAAAAAAAAATGAAACAAAATGAAATGAAAAACACTTTATTAATCTCCAAAGAGAAATTCAATTAAAAAAATGCCCAAATCCTCAAAGCTCAACCACCATGAGTTTAACGTTTGGTTTTCTTCACCGTAGAAATAACCCTTCATTGATGACACTGATTCCTTCTCTAAGCTTATTTCTGATGTCTTTCCTCCTTGGCATCGTTTTAACACACTTGAATCTTCCATACTAATAAACTCCCAAAGTGTCTGCTTATAGAGATGCTCCTATTGATGATGATTGGCTAATCAGTGGATGTGATCAGCAGCGTCTTCCAGTACATCATTTGTTGTTAATCTGAGATTTTATTTACCATGTTTAAAGATCTGTTTTTCACATCTTGACCTTAAAACTAAAAATAGAGGAATTTTTCTTTTTAATCCGACCATTTCTGTGTCTGTCCTCAGTTTCAGGCACGTAAAGAAAATCAGAGCGGCACTCTCCCCTCAGGCGCTCAAAAACACACAGCTGCCACTAATGAAACTGGGAATATGACTTGACAGTGAAGGGATTGTTGGTTTAAAAAAAAAAAAAAAAATGGTTAAAACCATCCCTCCATCACTCGTCATTTTATATTGACAAGCTGTGAACTGAAGCGACAGCAAATGCCGTTGGAGCTTCATGACTTTGGAAAATGTTTAAACGGGTCACCTCTGAACCGACTCACAAGGACCCATATGGAAAAATAGAACAATAGAACAATAGGATTTGACAAGTATTACAATTTAGCTTGCAATTTAATCTTTTAAGTTACAGTTTCAGTGTTCACAAAGAAATAAATTATCTACAAGAGACAGAAGATTACCACATGGCATGACAGCAAAACGTGACTTGCTCTATATCAGGGGTCCCCAAACATTTTGCCTCCAAGGGCCAAACTGAAAATGATCCAGTGAGCCGCGGGCCAAATGCTGCAGCTTTAAGGTTTAAGCTTTAAGGATGAAACACGAGAAAATGCACAATGTTATTTTAATTATTGTTTTATAGCAAATACGGTGTCTTTTTTTCCCCTATCTGGGCAAATAAAATGTTACATAAAAATCAAATATAGCAATCGAACAATAAAACCATAGTTAGAGGGGCAAGAAATAATAATTACAGCCACTAAACTGCAACTAAGTGCAACGTGTCAACAACCAGAAACAGTACATGTGGTACGAGGCAAGTTGTTGTTAATGAGTGGAAAACATGAAGTTGATCTTTGGACATTACCAGTGTCTCCATGTTGGGTTGCACCTGGTTCATGTCATTCCGGATCCCTCTGACTCTGGTCTTATTGGGGTTCATGACACTGAAAGTGTCTTTTTATCAAGCTCTGTAGGGCATTAATATAAACAATGACTTAAGGGCCAACAGCAAAGTGCTGGCGGGCCGATTTTGGCCTGCGGGCCGCAATATGGGGCACCCCTGCTCTATATTCTAACACAAGGATGCAAAGTGGAGATGTCAGCTTCACCGACCAGCAACAAGACACAACCTGCCAAGGCACTGAAGCCTGAAGGTCACAATGAAAACTGTCAGCACACAGATGGACACTTTGGGTTGCCATAAATGAGCCCTAAGTCTCCTTCACTACATGACTGATGTGGTGGAGAGGATTCGAAGGATGCTGGAACATTTCTGTGATTTACAGCGATTCTGCTTTCCTTTACAGCTTTGGCGGTTTTGGAAAAGTATCACTAATGTATCATCATTAAAGGTGTCTTTAAAGAAAGATATGTCAGTGTCCTCTCAAGCAATCACTACAATAGTTGTAGGATGAGTTATTTAAAAAATACAGCAACATGAGGATAAAATTAAAGGAGTGTTTACTGAAACAGGAACGAGAAACATGCAGACTTTGTCTTATCTGAGCTCCAGCTTCTCTTTTTCTTTATGCAGCCCTTCTCCATTATTTACAACTAAATGAACAACACCTTTCACACACAAATCACCCAACAGTTCAGGTTCCAGTTCTTTATGTTCATAATAACAGAGTTCCCTTCATTAAACCGTCTACCGCTGGTCTTTTCACACACACGCTGATACTCCCAGCAGGTCAGTTGACCTTCCAGTCTGTTTCTCTACCCTCTGGCTTTTCTGTCAGCAGCCAGCGAGCCGGCCTGTTTGTTGACACGAAACATGGGCGACAAAGAGATGAGGGGGAGAGCGATGAGTCTTTATGGGAAAGGAATGCCACACACATACTGATCGTGCATAAAACCAACCGGTCGTGTATGGCCAGCAGTGACCACAGCCGCAAATTTCAAAACAAGCACACTTTGAGGGGATGAAATAAAACCACACACACACGCTTGCGTAATAATCATGCATAGAAAGACTTGCTGTGTGCAACAAGTCAAGCTCTCCTAACCAGTTCTTCCAGTTAAAACCAGAGCGCCATGCGGTCAGATCTTCTGTGATTCTGCTGTAAGCTCATGAGTTGCAAAGAAGATGAATTATTTATTACTTTATTATCAAAAGAACCTCACTGTTCTTCGAACAAACATCCTTACACTGCTCTAATTGCAGCACGTTAGATAAAACTTTAAAGTATAGACCTCATCAGAGTTCCTTCAGTTCAGCTTTAAAGAGAAACTCCAACTCTGTATTAAGCCACTTTAGGGGGGATTTCCATGGCTTATCAAACACCAATGAGGGCCACAGAAGTTTGTTCATATTTGGAGAAGGATTTCATATCCTTATGAAGAGATTCCTACAGCAACGAGTTACGCTTTGCTCTCGTTCAACACAGGATCGGCACAGAACTAAAAGGTAAATGTAACCAAAACAGCTTTTAGGGGGAAAAGAACTAACAAATAAAGCATTTAGCTCTAAATATTTCTTGGGTGATAAATCATTTAAGTCCTTCTTAACTCTAAATGTAGTAAATTTCATCTTAAAAGCTAAAAGAAAAAAATGAAACCTGCAGACTTTTGGGGGAGCAGCTCTCTGATAAAGCTGTTTATGTATAAAACAGAAGTTTAAGATTGTTATGCTGTTATATGACACAATAAACCATTTTCACATAAAAGGTTTAATCCTGCTGATGTTGCCTGAATTCAGTGTACTTCTCAAATCTGTACATAGAAATACTCTAGCAAACATGTCTACTGAATCATAAGACTGGATTTTGATGGATTAGTTTGTATATTTCCATATGTTTGTAAGTTATTGGGAAGGAATATCATGTTTGGTCCATCTTCCAAACTGCAGGTTTTCTCCTAAATTCACAAAATAAATTAAACTCACCATCTTTATTACACGTACTGGCTATGTATACATGCGCAACAACATTCAAACTTTTTATCTTATTCTAAATAGGTTACGTGGCATACGGAGAGTAAGGTTTAAGTCATTTTATTATTGGAATTTGCAACATTTTGGTTTTCCTGTGTGGCTCTAATGGCAAATTAACCAACTTATGACCAAATATTACTTGCTTGAACTTGTAAAGCAAAAATGTTTGGTAAGAATTAGAAGAACAATTGCAGCTTGAGATGATCTATGCTGCAGCTTTTAGATGCAAGACAAATCCAACACATCTGAATCAAATGGTTTGATTTCCTCATGCACACGCCATTCAGCTCTTCAGCCGCCTGATAACACGACATTCACTCGATTCAGGCATGTTTAGTGCTAGGTAGGCTCAGAGGTATGTGTAAACAACATGAAAGTATGGACACTCCCAGTTCAGGCTGGTGGTGGTGTAACAGTGTGTGGATATTTCCTTGGCACACCATTAGCACCAACATGACATGGTTTAACCACCACAGCCTACCTGAGTGTTGCTGCTGACCATGTCCATCCCTTTCTGAGCACAGTGTAGCATCTTCTGATGGAAACTTCCAGCAGGATGATGCACCGTGTCACAAAGCTCACATCATCTCCACCATGACGATGAGTTCACCGTCCTCCAACGGCTCCACAGTCACCAGATCCAGATACATCCAGCAGAGCAGCTTTGGGAGATTCTCATCATGATGTGCAGCAAGTGTGTGATGCCGTCATGTTTATATGGAGCCATATCTCTGAGTAAAACTTCCAAACACTTTGTTGTATCTGTGACACCAAGAGTTAATGAAAGTTTAATCCAGTATCAGCCGGTGGACCAAATAAAGCGTCCAGTATCTGTAAATACAGCTGAAACGCAAACTGTAATACAAACTGGTCTTAGTCCATCACACTTGGACGAAAAACTGGTGTCTCACTACACTACACTTACATAAATTTTATTTAATATGATCCAATATAATACAAAGAAAAAGTATGAAATATATTCAATATTTTAAATGCATTTCCCAGAACTGTACATGAATTAACCCAAACCGAGTAAAATACTTTTAACATAACCTAAAACAAATTCCACTAATATAAACATTTAAGCTGAACGTGATGTAATTCCAACTACCTGATAGCTGCAAGTTTCTGCTGAGCTGCTCCTGATTCATGCTGATATTCTAACACACAGTCTAGATCTGCTAATGCCACTTACACACACACACACACACACACACACACACACACACACACACACACACACACACACACACACACACACACACACACACACACACACACCAGCTGCATCGTCAGCATTTCAAGCAGCACTGACAGGACAGGAAAGGGGAGGCAAGCAGCAGAAAGATGATAAGAACACGGGAAGAATCAGAGAAAAATTGGTTGGCGCTGACGTTCAGCTGCAGACTGTTGAAGCCATGAAAGGCAGAAAGAGGTTTGTGCAGTTCAGATCAAAAATAGTGTGCCGTAGGCTTTAAAAAGAAAAACATCTGCATTTTTAAGTTACGGTTATTATGGAAGTTTTTTAGAACAACTTTTATTAAGTTTTGAAATAAAAAGAACAAAACAAACAAGCACAATATGACAAACAATAAGGCCAAGCAATAAAGTTGACAGTCGAGAGATTTTTGTTTTATTCAATATTTTTGGTTTATTATTCTTATAATAATATTGATAGTTTAAATTAAGAGAAAAAAATATAAATAAATAATACATAAAAATCAAACTTTTAAAAGAAAAAAAAAGATAAAATTAATTTAAATTAAATTAAAGGCCCTGCAATGGACTGGCGAGCTGTCCAGGGTGCACCCTGCCTTTTGCCCATACTGCTGGGATAAACTCCAGCTTCCCCACGACCCTTCATCAGACTAAACAGTTGGGATAATGAATGAATTAATTAAATTAAATTAAATTAAATTAAAAATACATAAAAAATTAAATTAAAAATTAAATTAGATTAAATTAAAAATACATTAAAAATTAAAAATACATTAAAAAATTAAATTAAATTAAATTAAATTCACATGGGATTGGTCAATCAGAAACAGCTGGGAAAACCAGCTTCCCTACACAGTCATTTAATAAATCCTATTTTTTATTCAATTTACTTTCTCCACCATTCAACATAATTCTTTCCAACTTTGCAAAATAAAGAACCTCTCTAACCTAACGAGAGTGTGATGGTGCGATGACGAGCCTGGAGGATGATACCCCAAATAAAGCAATCCTCGCAGCCAGTTTACTCTGTTTTCCAGACGTAGCGAGGCAAAGATCTCTCCCCAGTAAGGCCTTAAGGCCGGGCACGACCACAGCATGTGAGCATGAGTAGCAGGGGCATGACCACAGCAGTCACAAGCACGATCCACTTTTAAGAGCCTGAGCTCTGATCTCCATTCTTAATCCATGAAGGAACACAAAACTGTTTTGTTTGTAGAAATATGAACATCAAGAAGAAGAAGAGTTCACATTCAGTCTGTTTGGAACCATTTTGTAGATAAAATGTTCTTCAACCAGTGTGTGCAACATTCCTTCAGGTAAACACGGCGCACAGCGGAATAAAAGGCTTAGTTGAGACCTGGATCAGTCACAAAGGTTTTATCTTCCGCAGATAAAATCCAGACAGCAGAGAGAGTCAGCTGACATGCATGTGAGAGAGCGAGTGGATGAAGGTGCATCTCTGCAGGGGTGTGTGTATGTGTGTGTGTGTGTTTACTCTCTGCAGAACACCTGAGAGGCTGCCTCTTTAAAATAGAATGGCAAATATTTGCTGACATGCACGTACAAGCACAATCACCTGCAGAAAAATAACAGTGGTAGAGAACGCAGCCTCGCAGTTGGCCGCTGGGTAAATATTCAGTCTAAAGCTATTAAAAAAAATAAAAAAAGAAGCTGTCAACGTTCAAAGCCGCTGATATTTTTGCCAACCTCAGCGCTACTGCCCTGAACTTGTTTGACTGGAGCCAAAGGAATCCGCTATTACTGCCTCATGAGGGAGGCACAAAATCTTATCTTTTCAAACAAGAACAGAATCACAGGCAGCTAAATCTACGCTGCTCTGAGTGATCGCCTTCATCCTGCATGAAACATGTCTGTCCTGATGTAACCAGCCGTTTCCAGGACGATAAGTCCTCCCATCCGCAGGGGACACGGGATACTGACAGTCATACATCATGGTCTTTAAGTCAGCAGACTAAGGGAGATGCAGGGGTGTAAATCTCAAGTTTGATTAACTGGATAACAATGTTTGCTGATATCACAAAATGCGCCATTATACAATTTTCATTTTATTTAATTCAGGAGCAACAGGGGGATGAATAACTTCTTTTAATATCGAAACATAAAAGTATGGCTGTCAAAGTTAATGTAGAGAGATTCATTCATGTAATTAGAGCCTGCAAAGGATGGCCTGTTTCATAAAACGCACTTTCAGCCACTCACTTACCACCTTACCAGTTGGTGGCATTAATACATCGAGTTACTGCACATCCCCAAGAGAGGAGGAAGAAGGAGGAGGAGGAGGAGGAAGAGCTTAAGACGGAAAAGCAGAAGATGACGACAAAGGAGCAGAAAAAGAAGAAGAGGACAAAGTAGAAGGAGAAGATGAAGACCAAGGAGATGGAGAAGGAGCAGCAGAAGAAGTAGACAAGGAAAGAGCAAATGAAGTAAAAAAAAGAAAAAGAAAAGAAGAAGAATCCGCATCTACATCATGACAAGATGGAAGAATCTGCTCTTTAGACGGGACATTTGACGATTAAAAAGAACAAAGACGGGGAAAATGTTGAACAAAAAGAGTTTTGCCATTTGCAGAAAGAGCAGGAAGGAGTTTTTGTTTCGTGGAAACATCTTTATCTCAGTATCAAGCCTGCATATGTTGAGGCTACAACTTCAGGTTCAACACCTTGGCAAGCAGAAGTTAAGTGTTTACATTTTGAAATGTGATTAATTGTAATTTATCCACCACTGTACTGTAATTAGTCAGGTTTATTTGTTTAAAAAAAAATCAAATATTTTACATAAAAACAATATTATTTTCACAAAAAACACACTTTGCCAAATTCTGGACCCAATCAGCCTTTAAAAGGCTGATTTTTGTTAAAATAAGTAGCAACAGCATAAGTCCTGCTCTCAATTCATTCAGAAACAGCTGTTAGTGAATAATTCATGAGAAAACCGAGAGTGTGTCCAGAGTGTAAATTTATCTCAGAAGATGCTCAGTTTGTCAGCTGCTGCATATTTTCAGGTCACTGTCAGACAATTGTTAATATGTCATCTCAGTTTTTCTTTCAGGGAATCCAAATCCTTCCCAGGGTTGTTTCAACTACTCTTCCCTTGATAGTCGCCATATGAAAACACAATGACGGATGGGCAGAAAAGCAGGAAAGTGGAAGGAGAGATGGAGGACACAGCGAGAGGACACACCCACAACGCCAAAAGGACGATTGTCCCATCAGCATGAGGCAACTTTTTAACTCGGTGACGAGTCATACATCCCACCTCTTTAACAGTGTGTTCAGACCAAACATGTTTTAAACGTCAAAAACGCTCAAAACGTTGAACGCTCTACGCTGGTCACTAAACTGTCACGTTCGTGTCCGACGGCCAAAATTCTCCTGAGGCGTTTGCCACTTGTCTGGAGCGAGCGGTAAACACGTCGGAAAAGAGAGGGGGGAAAGGCGGCGCTTTCCTTCCGGTTAGGTTGAATGATGGCGGTGCAGTAGAGAGATGGCATGGTTTTATTTAATAAATAAAGCTAGAGAACGTTGTCGTAGGGCAGTGATAGTCACTGTTAACGCAACAAGAGCCGCACTCAGCAGAGAGCCACCCCCAGAGTTTAAAGTCAAGCTCTGCACCAGTCGGCTAATTAGGTCTGATGTGAGTCAGGTGTGTTGCAGCAGAGACACTCTCAACACTTGCAGGACTGCGGCCCTTGAGGACCGGAGTTGCCCACCCCTGGTTTAAACCAAAGAAAAAAACACCTTCATTTTGATATTGTAGTAATTGTCACTATCTGAATTTGTCTTAAACCACCAGACATTGGTTTAAATGTGAAAACAGCGTTGAGGACGTACAACGAGACACCGTTTGAGCTGAAAATCTTTTTCCAGTGCTGCACCGCTAAACAGGCCCGCAGCTCAGAGGTTGTGTTATCGAAGATGTTTATCGGGGAAAACAGATGGAGGAAGTGAAGCTGTAAAAGTTAAAGCAACTCTGAGATGCTCTGCTGCTCCAGTATGAGTAAGCCTGATGCACCCTTTGCCATTTTGTCAGTGAAACAGAGCCTGCAAACGCTGTTCATTGCAAGAAAAAGCTGGTTTGCCATCCATCTAATACAGAATGTACTGCACACATCTGGCTGGCAGAGTAACATACAAAGGTTTCCCTTTCCAGGTGAACACCAGGTGACACCTCTCATGTACCTGAAGCACTAAATAACTCCTGCACAAGCTGTAGAGGACGTCAAACACGAACATATGTTGTCTGGAGATACTTTGGTTTGACAAAAAGGTCAGATATGACTCAAACAACTACTTACTGCAAATGTTATCAAGATAAAGCTGCAGGTGAAAGAAAAGACAATTTGTTGCTTCACATCACACACAAACATGCTTCAGAGTGACGAGAATGCATGAAGCAGAGACCCCACAGATCCTCGGATTAACCAGAAGAGGCTGGAAGTTAGTTGTTACTTTTAGACACAATCGCTAGATGTGATGCCACAGACGTTCTCGCTGTGGAGGAACATGACCGAGACTCTGCAGATCACAAATGTTTTAGGCTTCTGCTGTACAATGTAGAGTTTCTTTACGGCGTAACAGACTATTCTCAGCCCATCTACTGCAGTAATTCTTCTCCCAGTCAGAGGAAAAGCTGATCAACACCCAGTCATGCTTGGTTTGCAGTAAAACTACGGTCAAACACAGTGAAAAAATACAATCCAACATCTCAGCACTAATAAACATGTCAGTCCCGACATGAAAACTGAGCTTTCAGTCTTGATCTAAATAAAGACTAAAATCACACACCTGTCACTGTGTTGTTTCTTTGTGCTACTGAGTTCACAAGGTGTGTTCACAATTATGAAGACAATACTATCTTTAGCCTGAAAGCAGAAAATCTGGTGTAATATACAACAGTTCAACGTCCAGTTGGGAGTTTCGACCTTGAATGACGGGTGTGAAAAGGTGTTTCTGCCAGAAACGTGTCAAGAATTTGGTTCAGATCTGTTCATAACAAAAGCAGCGTTTGCACAACAAATCCTCAAGTTATCCTTGAGTGCTTCTGAACATTTGCACCAAATTTGGAAAAACTCCCCAGAAGGATTCTTTAAATAACATGATGACGTTATAAGATGTAGAAATGATCCTGTAAAAGTCAACACATATGGAGAGGTCGGAAAATTCAACAAGAATGCATCACTAAGACCACATTAGACATGTTGGTGTATGTTATATTGGCAATTTAACACATATTTCTCACAATTTAAGGTCTTTTTTTGTATATTTTTATATATTTTTACTATTTGTGCACGAATAAAAATGAAAATATAAGCATCATGGCTGTTTTAGTCACTGCCAACTGAATATTAACTTAAAAAGTGAGCAAAGTATGCATGTTTTCACCTGAAGATAAAAAAGAAGTCATTTATGTTGCACATCTCATGTCTGAAAAGGTCTAAAAAGACAAACATTTATAAATTAAAATTACAGTTCCACAAATGTTTGCAAATATACAAAACAAATAACTAAATTCCAACCACTCACTGGCTCATTTTCGCCTGTTTTGGTTTTACAAAGAGATAAAAAGCGACAAACAGGTACGACGCAGACCCAACAGGACCGGTGGTACGTCCAGATAAGTTCCCAAACACTGATAAACCGCAGGCATTGTAGACCCACCTGACAACCACAAAAAAACAAAACATTTTCCTGAAAGGCTCGAAATGTTTAAGCTAAACCTGGAATGTTTCGTCTTGTCCTCAGCTTTCCCACTTATTGTTTTTCCTTTTTTGTTTTTTTTTTTACATCAAATAAAGCCACTAAATACAGCATCAACACAGCAAATACAACTACTTTTACTTCTTTAAGAATGAAAAGAAAATTAGTCATTACTGTTTAAAATGTAAATATAAACATTTACATATTAAATTAAAAACTAAAACCTGCTTGTTTTTCCAGAGAAAATTGGTCTTTTCTGAACACAGAACTTTTTTCCTGCATCGCCGTACAGCAGCTTTACAGACGGAGTCCTGATGGTTGAAATGTGTGTTAATATAAGTGAGCACCTGAGGGTCCAGCATGTGAGAGTCTGTTGACTTAGTGCAGAGAGCCTCCAGGAAATTCATGCTTCACTTGGGTTTGTGGACTTTCTAAATTACACCTGATGTCTGCTGTGCATAAAGTCATTTTTAATGATGATAAACACACAAGGCATAAATGGTTCCTTTTTTAATTTTGTGACTAAATCTGATTTATTGCATTAATTATATGTGAGTTATTTTAATAAATGTCAACATGCATTGCTTGTTTAGCTTTCCTTTTTTCTCTTTAAAACCTGGTGGTACTATTTCCTGCAACGGCCACGTCATTAATATTTTATTGCATCTAATAAGTTTGCATCTTAGTCTGTTTGAAAGGTCGTGTCACGTTGACTGGAGCGGTTCTGCTTACACGCTGAGTCAGTGATGAAGGCTTGTCTGCAGATGCGACGGTTACTGACGACCTTCTGCGAATTCGGAACAACAATCCTGAAACTCAGCCAGCAGATTTCATCATTTACGGCTCAACCAGAGGAAACCTGTAGGCGCACTTACTGATGCTGCAGGATGCCATCACCGTGGTAACCGATGCCAAGCAGCAAGTCAGAGGAACTTGAGATGCAAGCGGGGAGTCGGGTCATAGCAGATGCAGGGTGGGAGGGGGGAGGCAGGAAATCAAGTCTGAACATAATTACGTCTCTGCAGCCGACCACCGCCTGACCGCAGGCTGCTCAGTCACAGCCTGATGCGGTAAAACAACAGGATGAGGCTCAATCTAACCAATGTGGGAATTAACTGAATAAAGTCAAATTTTTGATTAATAAGGTCCCAGGTGTGCTAGGACTTTAAGGGGATTTAAATCTCTTTTGAAAACTCATCTTTTTACGTTGGCTTTTAACTCCGAAGAGCAGGAGCACTAGGTCTTTTCTGTCTTATTTTGTCTTTTAACTATTATGTTGTCTTTATTTTAGTGCATTTAATGTTGATTTATTTTATTTTACCTGTACAGCGCTTTGGTTACTTTGAGGTATGTGAAAGTGCTCTACAAATAAAGTTTGATTGATTGATTTAAAAAAAAAAAAAAAAGTTTGTAGTACTTCTAAGTGTTTAAGCAGAGGTTTTCCATGCTTGACTTAAACATTGCAAATGTTTTCAGGCATTTTCAGTACAGTTCTACTAAAGGCTTTTAGACAGGAGTGTGTTGTGTGTCTGTTCATCCAGTTAACGCCGACCTGACCTACGAATAATTTACGCATCATAAAGACTCCTAACATCTTCACATATTAACTACACAACAACTAAACAAAGAACTGTTTGAAATATTTTATCTTGAGGCACTTTGATGCAAAACCTAAAGATAATGCAGCGCAATCTGTTTCAATTTCTTTAAAGAAATATCAAAGACAAAGTTTGACACTTTTTAAATAGTATTTTTGCACCAACAATGTGAAAAACTTGGCATATTTCAACATATTATAAATAAAATGAACTTATTTCTGCTCATTCAGCCAACACCACTTTAGTAATAACAATAAAATCTCATAATGATGACACATTATTATGCTTGGGCTGTTTCAAGTAGTTTAAACACAAACTAACACTTGTGATTTACTGTTTATTTCTACTTTGTGTAGTATTTATTTACCTTATCAATGCGTAAATAAAACCATGTCGCATACCGTTCTAACACACGACATTACAACTCCAGAATGTTTAATCCAACCAAAGAATCGCAGAGATGTCTGAATTTGTCCGTGGTTTCATATCTCTGAGCAGCCAGATTTAAATGCAAGTTTTTTGTGTGTGGGGTGTGTGTGTGTAGGCATCACAGCTCACTGCCAAAGCCTCCCACCATACCGGCAGAGTCCACTTACATGATCTGCACCATGCACCTCCACAGCAACTCAACGTTTCATCAGACACATGACGAGCAAGAAGCGGCGAGTGAGTCAGGGAAAGCGAAGCTGCTGGGATGCATTTGGGAAGACGTGCTGCCCAGTCAGACCATTAAGTCAGATTGTCTTTTTTTTTATGACCTTCTACAGTCAGCTATTAATGCCGCTGCAGAGACAGAAGTCAGAACTGATTCCTTATTTTGCCAAAACAGGATGAGTATAAAGGGATATTTGTATTCGTAACCTTGACAGTGAGTGTCTTAGAAGGTGAAATGTATGCAAAAAAGAAAAGAGCTACTGTGTGTACATCCTTCTTCTGGACAACAGTTTCAATGTGTGTATGCATGAGTGTGTCTGTGCAATGCGAAAGTTTTACGTCCACAACCACAAACTATAAACACTCGGCGTAATCATGAAAGTCTTTGCTTTATATGAACGACACTGAGGCTCCTTAGCTTGCTGAACACTTTTTCTACTTCAGTTTAAGCCTCAATCCTCAGAAGCAGAACAAACCCTGACGCGGTGTTTGTCTTGCTCACAGCGTCACAAAAGCAAATCTTTATCAGAAACCATCTTAAAAAGGAAGTAAGTTAAAGTCTACAACAAACCAATTCGTCCAAACAACAGAAAGACATAAAAGCTTCACATCATCTAAAACACAGAACCCTCTTAAATATAAAACAATGAGAAAAGTGATCTCTCAGTTAGGGAGGAGTTGAACTGAAGACACTCAGGACAATGCTTTAAAAGAACAGTTATTTTTGTGCTAATCAGTTAATGATCTTACATTGTATCTGACTAAAATATATAGATGCAAGCTGCGACTGGTGTCATGTCCAGCCTGATCCATGATTCTTAAAACATAGGCGCTTAAAACTGCAACGCAGTGGGGACCATATTCAGTAGCAGCTGCAGAATAATGAACTTTTACATCTGCTTTTATACAATTAGAGAAGTTAATCCACAATGTCTATGTCTGTCTGTTATGCTCTGGTTTGCCTTAAAACAGTGACCGTTTTATTTGTTTTGGGTCTGCATTTCTAATTATATCACATGATTATAAAATGTTGATATGTACATTTTTCTAAAGGAGGTTTAGAGAAAAACATGTCATATAAAGCCCTGATGGGGAATAAAATATTCATTTTCTCCCACGTTTTGGAGAAAACCTGTGAGGCACATGTTGGAAAATCACCAGAAATTCATCACCAACCTTTCTTGAACTCCTCCAGCATGGAGTCCAGCTTCGTGTCGTGGAAGACAAAGTGGACTGGGTGGTTGTAGAACTTGGTGATGGTTTTCAAAGTGGTGCAGTCGTCCGGGTCCACAAAGGCCAGATCCTTGACATAAAGGATGTCCACGATGTTGGAGCGCTCGTCCTCGTACACAGGTATCCTGGTGTATCCGCTCTCCATGATCTCAGACATGGTGTTGAAGTCCAGCACGGCGTCGCTGTGGATCATGAAGCAGTTGGTGATTGGGGTCATGACATCCTCCACCGTTTTGGTCCTCAGCTCCAGCGCGCCTTGGATCATGTTGAGCTCCTCTTTCACCAGGTCGTTGTAAGGCTCCGTGACTTTCAGCATTTCCACCAGCTTTTCCCGGTTGTACACGGTGCCGATCTCCTGGCCCAGCACGCAGTCCAGGATCTTACTGATGGGCCAAGACAGGGGGAAAGTCAACAACATGAAGAGCTTGGTGAGCAGGATGGTGTTGGCCCCGACAGCCAACCCGTGCCGGGAGCACAGCGCCTGGGGGACAATCTCTCCAAAAATGACGATGCCGATGGTGGAAGCGACCACAGCTCCGATCCCAGACATGGTGAGGTCATCCAGGAGGATGGTGAGGGTAGTGTTGACCAGGACGTTTCCAAGCAGCAACGAGCAGAGTAAATAGTTACCCTTCCTGCGGATAGGCTCGATCTTCCGCGCGTACTTCTTCTCCTTGTCGGTGCCGCAGCTCTGCACGATGCGCAGCTCCATCGGGTCCAGCGCCATCAGCCCCAGGTTGAGCCCGCTGAACATCCCGGACAGCACCAACAGGAAGGAGATGAGGATCACCTGCAGCCAGATGGGCATCATCGGCTTCTTTTCTTCCACCACCCGCAGCCTATCCTCCAGCAGGAACCACTTCTGGTCCTGTGCGCTGAAGACGCACAAGCCGAACAGTTTGGACACCTCGTTTTTGCGCAGTTTCATGATGCTGAACGGGACCACTCCGGACGTGCCGTGGCCGCTTACGCTCATGCGCCCCGTCACTTTTATATCCTTCGTGTGCTCTGAACAAGTGTGATTAAAGTGGTCTAAATCGCCCATGTCACCCTCTTCATAACTGACATGTAGTTCAGTAAACTTGATGAGCTCCGAGGTGTTTGAGAACAAGTGGAGCCCGTAGAACTTGAAGGAAGCATTGCTGCCCTCGGTCACCTGGATATCACCTGTTTCGGTGGTTTCCGTCGGCATGTTGCTCTTCTCGAGCCTCATACCGAGTATCCGAGTGGCCCCTCGCGAGTCTGAAACCGCTGCCTCGGCTTTTGTTCCCGCCAAAACGGAGAAAAACAAGAATAAAGTAAGCGTAAAGCCTGGTCCACTCGAGTCTGTCGCCATGTTTGTATCGTTCTCCACCAAAGAGGGAACTTACGTCAAGTACTCGTTCCGAGAGCCCGCCCCTTCATTTGCATCAGCAGGCTCAGCCAATCGTTCCGAGAGCCCGCCCCTTCATTTGCATCAGCAGGCTCAGCCAATCGTTCCAAGAGCCCGCCCCTTCATTTGCATAACCAGTCACAGCCAATCAGGGAGAAGTACGTCACGCAAAAGTTTAGCTCGAGCCCCCGAGGTTTCAACTTTTAAAGTTGACTGATGGTTTGTTTTTTTTTTGGTTTTTTTAAGGTCTACAGCGAAGTTTCCAAATCTTACCAACATGTTTGTTTGTTTTTTTTAAAAAGGTAAATCTTTGTGAAGTCAACAAACTTCCTCTTTCTGAATTATGTAAAGGTATTTATTCATTAAAAATGTCAAAAGTAGAACTTTTTTTTTTTCAAAAGTAGGTCTTTGTAAAGCCAACAAACTTCTCTCTGAATTATTTAAAGGTAAAATGTCAAAAGAACATACCTTTTTAGAAAAATAAGTCTTTGTAAAGTTAAACTTCTTTCTGAATTATTCAAAGGTATTTATTTACTAAAAATGTCAAAAGTAAAACATACATTATATATTTTTTTTAAAAAAGTCAGTCTTTGTGAGGTCAACACACTTCTTCTTTCTGAATTATTTAAAGCAGTATTTTTCAACCACTGTGTCACTAGTGTGCCGAGAGATCATCCGGTGTGCCATGAGAAATTATCCAATTTCACCTAATTGGTCTAAAATACAGCTTTGTGTTCATCCAAACAGGTCCTAGTTAGAGATAATAAACTTCCCTCTTCTTGTGTTTATCTGGTTTCTATTCAAGAGGCTTTAACGAGATGGACTTTATATTAATAATATGGACTTTTAAAAAGAAAAAACATTTTATGGTGTGCCTTGTGATTTTTCCGTGAAAAAAGTGTGCCGTCTTAGCTCAAAATAGGTTGAAAAACACTGACTTAAAGGTATTTATTCATTAAAAATGTCAAAAGTAGAACTGATCATATCAAAAGATATTTCAAGAAATGTGTCGTTCATATAAAGCAAAGACTTTCAAACTGGTTCTTTCTTTCATCCGATGACACAAATGCTGCCAAAAACGAGCAATCATAGTCAAATGTATTAACTGATTTACATGTAATAAGATATCATTCTAGACTTTTAATCAGAGATTGGCATTTAGCCTACACAACTACGGAAAAAGTAGTTTCTTCGAGTGTAGCTCAAGTATACTTGATATATACTAAAACTGAGCCAGTATACCCAAAGATAACTTTTTTATGGACAATATTTTTTTATATATAAGAATAGTATTGAAAAGTAGACCTAACTTACTGAAACATATCAGGAAAAGTCTAAGACTATTAGTCAACATTAATACTTCCATTTAGTTATTTTTAATACTAAAGCTTATACTTGTAATATACCATTTACTTTATTGCCACTAACTACTAATACTTAGTATATCTTGATCCAAGTACAGAATAAGGTCAAGTCATTTATTCGTCCTACCCTCAGCAAAAAGTAGTATAAGTGTAAGGAAGTAGGAATACCATGGACCACACTAGTGTAGTAGAAAGTATTCTAACTTAAAAATTCTTTGGACTAAGCT
Organism: Telmatherina bonti; assembly: GCF_933228915.1. Taxonomy (NCBI): domain Eukaryota; kingdom Metazoa; phylum Chordata; class Actinopteri; order Atheriniformes; family Telmatherinidae; genus Telmatherina; species Telmatherina bonti. The sequence goes on along the minus strand of NC_136611.1, from coordinate 7,724,134 downwards.
GGATCATTTTTTTTATTTTAAGTTAAAGTTTATAAAATATACTCAAAGTATATTTTATATCTAGTATTAAACTAGAATTTGGACAAGAAATATTACAAGTACAATGGCAGTTTATTAAATGAGGACTTGCTGTGAAGTTTTAGTAAAAAAAAAAAAAAAAATCTGCACTTTGTGTTGCATTTTGCATGTACAGGGCTTTTCCAATAAATATATTAGAATTTGAAAATGGTAAAATCTTGAGTTGCATACCAATTAACTGGAAATAGAGGCATGATAATTGTGTTTTCTCCTTTTTTTCATACTGATTAATATACACATGCACATGGAGTTCCTGAGCCTTACTTCTTTGTATTGCATGTTGGGTGTGCGCCTTCATCAGAACACCTGGGGTCTGCTTCAGAAAGCTGGTTTAATCCATCGCAGTCATTTCAAGTGAAGTTAAAGCAAACTGATTTTTCTATTTCAGTGTGGATTCAGCTCAACTCTGAGTAAATACTGTATAACACAGGCCTGTACTGTATAACTGTATTTAAATAACCATGAGGCAAACCTGCTGGCAGGTTTAGATCCAGCAACTCTGAGTTTATCTTGTTCAGCTTCACATTTAACCAAATCACTTGTGTCTTTTTCTTGAAAGAGGCGCAAAACATTAGCAGGAATCATTTAGATATTTAATCATTTGTCATCCACTATTTATCAAAATAATATTCTCACTTGCCAAATTTTGTCTAATGTTGGAATAAAATCTTTATAAAGAACTCCAGTTTAATTTTGCTGCTTACAGTTTTCTGCATAGTTTAGTGATGTGCAGCACGTTTCCAAGGCAACAGCTTGAAGAAGTATTAAATAGTAAATTTTCTGGTAGCCTACGTGACATGTACATTTTCCGGTACTATACTTAAATTCACAATCAAGCATATTTTATAAAACAAACTTTAAGTGTAGGCTACTACTTTTAGCTCAGAGTTTGTATCTAAGTTGATAACAGATGGCAACTGATAAGACATTACAAAACTTGTTTTGCTACTGAAAGACAATGACGATGATGATGCTAAGGATGATGATGATGATGATGTTGATGATAATCACTGATATCTAAACTGTGACTTTAAGCGCGGAGTAATTGTGACGAGGGAAAAAAAAACAGCTGACAGTGGAGTTTGTAGCTTCACGATTATAAATATGACACAAACCTAGAGATAAAACTGAGAAATTATAGGAGTATATTCAGAAAAATCGTTTTTATAAATATTGATAAAAAATCTGCTTAAAATTTACATTTTCTTTTTTCTTTACATTTTCATATTTGAAAAAAGAAAAGAAATCATTTTAATCTATTTTCTTCACGTGTTTAGTCAGTGAAAATATCTTTGGTGTGATCACAGCGCCATCTAACGGTCAATTTACGCAACTGCAGCTTCACTGCAGCACAATTGCTGCCACCTGGCGGTGATAGGGTGAAGGTGCAGGGGATTGTCACGTACAAATGACCTTTTATTAGTTCACTACCTTACCATAAATCATTATTTAATATTAATGCAAATATGAATAATATTAACAAATTATTGTTTAATTATTAACCAATTAACAATAAGAAGTAATCCTAAAGTTGTATGCTGCTATTTTTTTTTTTTTTTAAAGACACCAAACATCAGTGAACAAACTTTTCCCAGTAACCACCACAGGCTGAAGTCAAATATTACAAACTGGGACATTTGTTTTTTTGATCATTACAGTGAAGGCCTGTAATCCAAAACTGACTCTGGTGCAATGAGAACTGGATATGATGGGAAACAAGGGTGAATTTTGGAGAGATTTACCTAAAAGAAATGTCAAGAAATTATATTTTAAGTACAACATGCTTTTGTCAGAGAAGCTGTTGATTTTATTATGATAGAAACAAAATTATATCTACATCCTTTACTTTGATGTTTTTTCTTATCTCTTTTTTTGGCACCTTTTCAAATAAAGTATTGAGCAATTATAAAGGGGAAATCATTAAAAAAAAAAAAACAGCTTTTGCATCAGCGATCAGCGTATGAACATGCCCTTGTGGCCATGCCATCTTACAAACCAGAGATCATGAGAAGGAAATAACAGCTTTGTTTTTGACGTTTTGAAGCAATCTCTTAGATCTGAAGGGATGAAATTAAACTTGTTTTCATCGTCCCTAATTTGTGCTGCAGAGGAAATAAAGTATTGTGACAAAATCACAGTCAATACCCAGAATCAGTTAGTTTTCCCCTCATTTAATATGCTAAAAATCTCCCTATATCTCTGGCTAGGTTGAATATTTACCATTCATAATAAAATGAAGTTTTTCCAGTGCTGAGGAGTTAATAAATCCCTCAGTTCATCAGTAGACTTCCAAGACTTAGCTGTTGTTTTTCACTATCGTCTTTGCTTTAAACTTTCTTTTTATTTTTATATTTATTTTTCTTTTTTTTGTTTGTTTGTTTGTTTGATAGGGAATCTGCTTATTCACAAACATCTAGAAACAGATGTAAACATGCTGGATTAGCTAACAAGCTCATTCACATTTGCAGTCGCGGCGGGTAAAGCTGGAATGTACAACGCTATAAAACAATAAAATTAAGATTTTAAACATTATTTCCATGTTCAAATAAATCACAGAACTGGCTTATATGAAATTATATGAAATTATTTTATTAAAATACATATCCTAAATTTATGATTCTACTTAGTTTTGGACATTCATGCACATATCTGGGGTGTTGGAACTAAATTAAATAAAGAAGGTGAAAGATTCTTAATGGCAATTTATATAAACAGTAAATTAATAGACTGTTTCTGAGCTTCCTGCCTGCTTTAAACCAGTCAATGGAAGTTTTGCTGTTTAAGTCTTCACACTATGTCTGCCTTTAATTTATCTCTGGACTCTGGCTCTAAATGTGTCTGATGTCATAAAAATAGACATCAAACCCCCTTTTTGGACTGGTCATTCACTTCAAGGTGAGTTATTTGCATTCTGATCAGAAAACTTATCTGTAAATATCAAAGAAATGCTCTGATTGGTTGTCATATATTTGTCTCAGATGTCCAGTTGCTGTTTTGATATTCAGCGTTTTCATTGTTCAGGTTTAGAAGACGTCTTTAACGAGAGCATCCAGGTTGTTTGTCTCTGGACGTGTCAGGAAGGTGAGGCTCCATGTGGAAGACCAGCAGATACTTTCTGGATGTGATAAAATGAAAATCTAGCAGATAAAAAGAGAATACTTCAGTGTTTTCCTCTTAACATTTTAACTCAGAACTTCAGAAGCTGGAAGGTGAAAGATCTTTTGGAAATCTTCACGTTTGTGTCTCATCAAAACAAGCAGTGAGAAGATAAAGTCAATGTCTTTCTCAGACAATTGCTTCACGTTTGACTCCAAAAACAGCTGAACCCAGGAACAGGGAGGCTCAAGTCCGGTCCCCGAGATCTACCATCCCGCAACTTTTAGATGCAACCCTTCTGCAACACACCTGAATCAAACAGCTTAATTCCTCCTCCTGCATGACCTCCACCGCTGCAGAGGCCTGGACGTGAGACATCTATTAGATCCAGGTGTGTTGGACAAGGGTTGCATGTAAAAGTTGCAGGATGGTAGATCTCATGGAATAAACTTGGGCATCATTTAGTTTAACTCTACTCTTTGTTTTTCAGAGCTCCAGTCTGGCTGGACGAACCAGGAATCAACGAGCTGGAGCAGAGACAACCCACAGCTCTCCTCCATCTCTACTGTCCAGGAACGAGGAGCAGCTTCTGCTGTCACAGAAAGTAAAGACATCAGTATAACGATGCTTCCGTTTTCATGCATGATGCAACTTCCTCTTCTCTAAACCAGTTCTCTGTTTCAAACATTCCCATGACTGATGAAGAAAAAGCGTATTTTGAAGTTGTCACCTAAATCCCCTTTCTTCATTCTGCAAGTCATTTTGATCATGTCTGCATGACTAAATTATTTGCTGCAATGTGATTGGCTGATTGTGTGATCTACAAATACAATACACTTAATAAAGTAGTATTTAAATAATGTATTTAAATAAATATATAAATAATATAATATAATCATATCATAATACAATATTTGATAATAATATATAATATAATAATAATAATAATATATAATATAATAACATATTTGAATAATGTATTTAAAAACATAAATACAGTGAATAAAGTAAAGCTAAGCATGACTTTCTTAACTTGGGATTATTCATCTGAATTCTGCTTTGATATTGGTGGTTTTCTGAAAGTTGTAAGTTTATTGAACAGCATAATTCAACAATTCAGTGTTTACCGGAGCTGGAAAAAACAAAACAAAACAGGATTTACTGTTTAAAACTAAAGGTAATGAAAAGAAACAGCAGATTTGGACTCAAACCTGTGCAGCTGAGGACAAGAGCGTCTTCAACCTGGATGTTTCAGCTGATCTGAGGCTTTCTGCCAGTTTCTTCCAGACATGTGGTGAATAGAAGCTGAATGCAGCTTCTCTATGTCTGCATCTGATTCTGAAAACTGATAAAAAAATAAAAAAAAAATAAAAACAGATCCAACAGCAGCGTTTGTCAGTTATTCACCATATTGATCCTCCTGCTGCTTCAAACAGTTGATCCACTGCCTAAATTTTATTACTTTACGTCCCTTTGGTTCATTCCGAGCTCGGAAAAACGTCATTATCTTACTCAGGTCCTTTAACTTGGAACAGGATGCAGCAGGATTTTAAGCTGCCCAACTTGATCCCATTAGGGGGAATTTAAAGTTATTCTGGGGGGGACTGGAGAAAGCATCTTAGAACTGCTCTCATTTTTAATAGCATTATTTCTTTACATGCTTTTGCCATTTAAAAATAACCCTAATTTATATTTTGTATTCCTGAACTGAAACTAAATGCTGTTCTGTCCAAACAAGTCCACTATGGCGCCCTCTTGTGGTCACAATGTTAACAGCATGGCCTCCTGCAAACAGAAACCACGCAGGGATGAGCAGGTCTGTGGCAGAAGAAATGCAAAAGTTCAGATCAGTAAAGACTCCAGTCTTTTTTAGAAATAAGTCTCACTTTACAGAGATACAGCCGGCAGGAAAAAGCAGCCTGCAATCACAGAAACTAAATAGTTTTTCCCTCCAATCGGAGAAATTAGTTTTCCCAAACAAGTTATTAAGAATCAGAGTTTGGACACATCTATACTGAAACAAATTATTACATGTTTCCCAAGATTTACAAACACTGATGTTTGTCGTTTCCTTTCCTCGGTGGGTTGCAGAGACGAGTAGAACAAACAGACCTGCTGACAGGAAGATGTCAGAATATTACAGCAACATAAATAATATTTAGTCTATGTGGAGCTGAAGGTAGTAAATAAAAACCAAAGCAGCTGAGGGGAAATGACTAAATGTTAATCGTTTAATGAGCAGTGAAGTTTGCTTTAATGGGTTTATTCCCGACGTGGAAGCTGGCAGGACAAGCTGGAAAGACTCCTGCAGGATCTGGAGACGGAGAAGCAGCTTAGGGAGGTTTTTCCAGCAGATAAAGTGTCTTTACTGAGCTCGGAGTGGGAGCTAACATGAAGAGGTTGGTGATGCGTAACTGGGAAGATCCAGTAAGGCAACAAACCAGTGAAGAGAACGAGGCAAAACAGGTAAGATCCAGCAGGTGGTTGAATACAAGCCCACATGACACACTGCTGAGGGGTGAAGCCGGACATTAAACTAGATCCAGAATGAACTGAGACGGATCGGAGGCTAAATCCGGGACATTATTCCAGATCCCGGAGAAGACGACCTCGCGAAACAAGTCCAGGGTCAAAACCAGTAAGGTCATCAGAAAACAGACTCACACGGTCCAGAACGGGTCAGATCAGGCCAGCAGACAGACGCAGGAGCAGAAGGCTGGAAAGTCGCTGGCCGACAATCTGGAAAAGTGTGACGATCCTGCTTAGAAGGAGAAAGGAACATGTGAAACAGATCAGAGTAATCAGGAGCTGGTTGGCGAGCTGGTGGGTGGAGCAGGTGACAGTGACCTGAACACAGGAACTGGGACACTAAGCTTTAGATACAAAATGTACAGTTCATGGTTCCAGTTTTTTCCAAGCTGATGATGACGCATCATTTTAATCGTTTTTATTTTTTTCACTTAGTTTGGTTTGAAACTAAACTTTACCTGCTGATGGTTACAGTGGGGTCATAATCAGGCGCAGCTACTTCAACAGCCATTCATCTCTGAAGGAAATGAACATTTCTCACTCAGAGATGCTAAAATGAAACAAATGAACATGTCAGGTTCAGAGTTCATCTTCAGCTTGCTTCCTCTGAGACTTTCAGACCCTGTTTGTCTTTCTGAAGACCTGCTTTCTGTTAATTATTCTAACAGCTGATCTTTATCCTACACATCACTATAATTTATACAAGAATGTTTGGTGGTTTTCTCTGCTAATGTTACACCCTGGAACCTGGGCTGCACTCCAATCCTGGACTTCTGGAACGGGAATATATTAGGAAAGACTCAGACACGATGCTTCACCTGCAGCAGCTCTGGCGTGAATGTGTTTCCATATTTTTCAGAAACATTTACACATGTCAACATTCTTGTTACAAAACATAACAGTGACACAAACTGAGACCTCGCTGTTTAAAACCCTTGTATAAATTCTACCCATGTTTCCTTTTAAAGGTGGAGTATGTAAGATTTTCAGTATTTAAAAAAAAATTAACTAAAAAATAACTACAATCATAATTAGATAGTTTTTTTTTTTAACATGTAGGTTCCAGTCTGTCCATATTTGATGCGTTATTAAATTACAAGTTTAATTAAAGACAAAGGCCCTTCTTGAATGTTTTCCTACCAATAAAAAAATGTGCTTTTTGTCATTTGTCATTAATTAAACTTATTTAATAACACATCAAATATGGACAGACTGGAACCTACATGTTCAAAAAACTATCTAATTATGATTGTAGTTATTTTATTAGTTAATTTATTTTGAAAATATTGAAAATCTTACATACTCCACCTTTAATGCTGTTGCTGCATATTTGATCAGACTGGCTCCGTCGATCAGCTTCGACGCGACGCTTCAGTTCCAAACTGCTTTTTAGTTTTAGTGAATTCCTGGAAGAAAAACCAACATCTCCTTAATGTTACACCTCCATCGTTTCAACACTTTCAGGCACTCCAAGCTTCACTTATAGGGAGATGGAGAGTGCAAGCAGGTTGGGTCGTGTCAAGTGATGTGGGATAACAGAACAAATGTATGTAAAGGCAATAAGACCAGCTATGTTTGGGGACTGGAACTGGATTAAAATGTTCCTTTTGCTGGTGGTGAGGGTGTATCAGGAAAGAGGGCTTCAGATGGACAGTACATGGTGGATTTTAGACCAGATTGAAATGGTTAGAAGGTGGAAGGATGCAAAAAGCAGGCGGGAGGCAAGTAAACCAAGAAGATGTGCTGAGGAGACATGGAGTGAAAAGAGGACATATTGGTGTGAGAGAAGAGGAGGCAGAGGACAGGTGGAGGTGGATAACTCGCTCTGGTGACACCTGCAGGAAAAACCCAAAAGGGAAAGCAATAAAAAAAAAATTATTTAAAAAAAAAAAGAAATGCAAAGATGGTGGAAAAATAACAAAAAAAAAAAAAAAAACACAGATTAATGACAATAAAATTATTTTTAAAACAATATGAAAGAGGAAAGGAGATGCACACACCATCTTTACGATGATGGTGATTGTAAAGAAAAGAAGACAAGATGTGAGATACAATGCAGTGATACTGAAGAAAGTTTATATAAAAAAGCAAATATGTGCTTTTTTAAATGTAAAGGGATAAAAAGAAATGGATATATACATGCATATAGGAAGAAAAGAGTTAGTGCTAGCAGAGGTGAGCTATTGGAACTGGAGAACCTGGGTTCAAGTCTCTGAGCTGAAAACTGAGGGAAAAAACCCCCACTGTGGGCTCCTGAGTAGGACCAGTCCATGCACACTGGAACCTGGCTTAGAAGCCCACTGCTCCCAGTGGAACTACAGGAGACCAAGTTTCCCTTCAAAATATTTTTATTGAAAGCAGTGAGTATTATTAACAACTCTTCTATATGGCATATGCTGCTTTGATTTTTTTCAATATATACACACAAAGAAAAAACAAAGAGAGTCACTAATCGTGATAGTAATAGTAATAATAATGATGATACAAAAAAAAGAAAAAAAATAAATAAATAAAATAAAATTATACATACAAATCTTCATCCAACGGACGAGGTACCAAAACACAGCAAAATCCCCCACCCAAACCCTCCCCATGACTGCACAGATTAATGGTCTCCGAGGAAGGAGATTAAAGGTTTCCAAATATTTTCAAACTCAATCATGTTATCATAAATAGTATGTCTTATTTTCTCTAGGTGAAGTGTATTTACTAATTCTGTGATCCACATCTTCAAAGAAGGGACGTCTTTTCCTTTCCAAAATTGGAGAATCAGTTTTTTTGCTAGTATTAATCCATATGATATAAAGCAATGTTCCGCATACCCCAGCATGTCCGTTTTCTGTGTTATTCCAAAAACTATAAGAATTGGATTTGGACTTATCCTCTTTTTTAGAACTTTAGCCAGGTAATCAAAGATATCACACCAGAAAGATTGGAGCTTAGGACAAAGTGCAAAGCTGTGTAAAAGAGTACCACGTTCTGTGACACATTTTTCACACAGCGGTGAACTTTCTGGGTAAATTTTACAGATTTTCTCTCTCGAATAATGTAGTCTATGTACTATTTTATATTGGATCAGGCAGTGACGTGCATTTATAGAAGCATCCTTTATCTTACTCAAAGCCTGTCGCCAAACACCATCTTCCAAAGGGGTACCAAACTCTTTTTCCCACTCTCCTTCGATGTGAGCTGTAGAAGGATTGGTACATTCTTGCAATGTATTGTAAATAACGGAAATATTATGTTGGTATATTGAACCATCACTTAAACATTCATCTAACATGTCCGGTTTGGCTGATTGAAACTGAGGAAGATGGGAGTGGACATAATTTCTGATTTGAAGGTATCTAAAGAAATGACTGTTTGGTAGCCCAAACCTCTCTTGTAGTTGTTGGAATGACATAAAAGTGTCATTTGAATATAGTTCTTTTAGAGTATACAATCCAGACTCTCTCCAGATGTTAAAAGCTCCATCAACACATGAAGGATGAAAGGAAGGATTTGATGAAATAGGAATGCAAAGCGATAGTGTTTTAAGTTTGAAGTTCCTAATGATTTGTTTCAGAATTTTTATAGTATTATGAATTACAGGGTTCTTGTTATAGAAAGTACTGGCCAAGGTGGTGGGTGATAGCAGTATAGCTCCGATAGAATAAGGAAGGCAATCCTCCCGTTCAATTTGCAACCCTTTTGAAAGTAGAGCTGTGTCATCAAGTAACAGCGAAACTATTCTGACATTGGTTGCCCAATAATAATGCTTAAAGTTTGGCAATGATAGCCCTCCTACTGATTTATGCTTGGTCAAATGTTCCTTTTTTATTCTATGTGATTTATAGTTCCATACAAATGGCATAATAATTGAATCCAACTTTTTGAAAAAGGACTTTGTTATAAAAATCGGCAAGTTTTGCAGCAGGTACAAATATTGCGGAAGAAATACCATCTTTATTGCATTCACCCTACCTATTAGAGAAATTGGAAGAGTCCTCCAGAACTGAATGTTTTTCTTTAATTTCTCCATTAGTGGGTTGAAGTTTTCTTTTAAGAGGGAGGGATATTTTTTTGTTATTATAATTCCAAGATACGTGATTTTTTCAGGAGTCACTTTAAAGGGAAGAGTTGTAAGCCAGTCCTGATTACCCTGTTTAACAGGCAGTAGTTCACTCTTTTCCCAGTTGATTAAGTATCCAGCAAACCTACTAAATTCATTGATAACAGAGAGAATTACAGGAATGGACGTTCGAGGCTGTGTTATATACAATAAAATGTCATCAGCATATAAAGAAATTTTATTTGCCGTGTATGCTGTGTTGAAACCATGTATTTGTGGGTGTTTCCGGATCGTTTCTGCCAGTGGCTCTAGTGCCAGAGCGAATAGCAGTGGACTGAGCACACATCCCTGTCTTGTGCCTCTGGAGAGGATAAACTGTGTTGACACTGTCTGGTTTGTAAGAATTTTGGCTACTGGGTTTTTATACAATAATTTTATCCAAGAAATGAAATTATTACCCAAATTAAACTTTTCCAAGACAGCAAAAAGGTATGGCCATTCGACCTGGTCGAATGCCTTTTCGGCATCTAGACTTAGCACTACCAAGTCCTCTTGATTGTTGGATGAATAAATTATATTACATAATCGCCTAATATTGTGAAAAGAGCATCTATCCGGAATGAAGCCTGTCTGATCCGAGTGCACTAATTTACTTACGACTGTACTTAGTCTTCTTGCTAGTATTTTTGTCAAAATCTTTTGGTCTGAGTTTAATAACCAAAAGGAGACCAAGTTTCCATGCAATAAAAATAATAATAAGTATCCCAGAATGTTTTATATTTTGTCCAAATTTTAGCTAAATATTGCATCTTTCCTAATCAGGAGTGTAGATATATATTTATATGTATATATTATATATTTTTATATATATATATATATATATATATATATATATATATATATATATATATATATATATATATGTGTGTATATATATATATATATATATATATATATATTTACATCTTTTTCTTTCTATCTTTTACAATGGAAAGGAGTGTTTTTCCTCTTTGACGCGCACCTGGGGAAGTCTTTGAGCTCGTGACACGTGGATTTGGACCTCAAAACAACAAAAGTGTCGCTTTCACGTTTCCATCTGTCCAGCTGAGGTCATACTAGTCCTGAACATCCCGAGTCGAGTGTCGCGTCACGTGACCTCTCCGTTATTTCGCCTCCGCTGAGGTTTCTCTTCAAGTTTCCTTGTTTTGACGCGCGTTCAGCTGTAAAAGCGCACGCGGAGGAGAGGGAGGGGAGACACGGAGGAGGGAGGAGAAAACAGGAGGAGAGAATGAAACTGGGGGGGGGGGGGGGTGAAGTTGGAGCGAGTGGAGAGGCAGGAGGAAAACATTAGACCCCGTTCCCTCTCGTGGTGAGGAGGTTTTAACGCGTTTTATTCGCGAAGAGGAAAAACGACGCGCAGCGACACGACGCTCGGTAAGAACCCGCTCCCCTTAAAAACTTCAACAGAGTTACAACTTTCTACTTTCAGCACAGTCAAGGTGAGGCGGGGAGGGAGGCCATGTGTTCTGGGAAGAAAGGGGGGAGAGATGGAGGAGGAAAAGTTGAACGGGAAGCTGGAGTGACTGCGCCGCACCGCACCGCGCCTCGCGTCGCGTCTCGCCGCGTCTCCTCGCCTCTTTTCTCTCTGCCCTCCGGGAGAAATGAAGTTAAGAAGTAACGGAAAGCATGAAGAGAGAGAGAGAGAGAGGTGTTGGCCAGACTGGGTTTTAGGAACTGGAAAACCTCAGCTAAACTTTCTTTTCTCTTTCTTTGGGGAAATCTCCGTGAAAACGAAAATAACTCGCAGTGAAGTCACTTCCACCACAGTCTTACTGGTGCCACTGGTGTCCGCAGAGCTCTGTGTGTTTGCTTACTTTATTCTGTTAAAGTGCTCCAGAGAACAGCGACTTCAGTTCTACCTTTTAGTTCATGAATAGGAATAATGCTCTTCTTTAAAAACTCATAATCACCCAGCCCATGAAAAAAAATCACCAGATGAGTCCATTTTTATTAATATGATGCCTTTATTTGTCCCTAACAAAATGTAAAATGCAAAAGTAACATTTTTTTCAGGAATTGCTATTTACCATTTATTACCATGTGATATGTCAAAATTCTTCTGCTTTATGGTGTCTATTAAGTGGCAGAAGACAAAAATCAGATTGTGTCCCACAGGATTTTCACCATAAAGTGATGCCAAATGTCTCAGACACTGTATTTATCATATATGTCATGCTGGGTTCCTGTGGGTTAAAAAAAAAAGCAACACGACTGTTCTCGTGTGTATTTGTTAAAACCTGCCTGGTTCAGCAGCGATGAGTCATTTTTGCATCACCTGAAACAGAATTCAGCAAAGATCTCGTTCATATTCTGCGACAATCAGATGAAAACGCCCCATATTCATGTGGGGTTGGCCTTGCCAAGACGTTCCAGGCATTTACACCCCAAAACAAATCATCTGGGGCCCTTTTTCCAAAGTTTCGCCATGAAAAACCTTTAATTGTTTGAGTATTGCGCAGCACTGTTTTCATGTTTAGGTTTTCCCTTCACCCTCCTCCCTTTATCAAGCTCTGCTGGAGCCGATGTTGCCAGATCTTGTAACAAAAACAAGCAACCTGATCTATGAAAGCCACAGTGTTCTTTAAAATAACAAGCCCAAACTTGCTTAAACTGATGAAGCTACTCTGTAGGGTTAGGTCTGGCAGACAGGCGAGGGCTTCGTGTTCTGAAAGCGTTTTGTAACATTTAAGTCCAAAGCTTGACCTTTGACATTTATGTCGCATGAACTCCACCAGAGCCTTCCACGCTTGGACACACTCCAAGTGAGTTTATATATCGACTCATCTTCATCTCTAGCAGCAGGAGGCATCTTTTCATCTCCATCATCTGTAGAAACAGCAGCCTCTCATGTCTGGAGGCATTTAATCCCAGTAATAACACTTCTTCATAGCAAGTTTGCTCTTGTTCGAACTGCTTTTAGAGTTTATTTATCCAACCTTTCCCCTCCTGTTTTCTCGCCTTTAAGTCTGAACAAGATCACCCAAGGTTGTTGGACATGAGCTAATTTCAAACCTTTTGCCTCATCCTGAACAGGGAAACAGACAACATATCAGTTTAAACGAATTTGAGAAATATAACAAGGTTGTCAGGTTTACAGACGTCTCTATGTGGAGCAAACCACTGGAAGGATCATCGACTGTGGTAGGTTTAATGCAGCCTGTTTGCTTGAGCTCTTCAAGCCGAGTCACATCCAAAGTTTGTCCACTGAGTCCTTCTTTTTACAGCCTGCTGCGACCTGATAGACTCTGCATGTTGACTCAGGATAGGCACAGCTGTTTATTCAGCATTTATTAATGCATAACACTATAATAATAAATTTATAAGTATGTGCATTAATTTATTTTAATTTAAAACAAAAAGCTTCTCAGAAAAAGCTTAGAAGCAGGCGAGCAACATGGATGCTTGTTCTGAGGAGTACTTGGCAAAAAAAAAGAGCAGATGCCACCATGAGTGGTGTTACAGACACTGAAGGCCAGTTTAAAGTCGTGCGACGTCTGTGTCAGGTCGGTTACGATGTAAACCGCCATCAGCTCTACGTAGGTCCACAGAGGCTCGACATACGCCGCTTCTGACCTGACATGCATCCCACCTATGCAAACGCAGCTATGCTGAAGTGAGTTATCAGTGTGTGATTTTGTGTGTCTGGATGTGTTGGTCTTGTCGCTGAATGCATCGACATATCGATAAATGCATATAAGTCTTTTGTTGAATGAATGCCATTGTTGTTTTAAAACAACAAATACTTTCCAGAACTGAAGCGAACCATCAGAAAATCAGCCTTGCTGCCATCTGCAGACCCTATGCTGGAGTATAAAAATACTCTCCATCTATGTGGACCCATCAGCATTCCAGATTGCTGCCATTAGACAAAATGCTAATTTTTTTCTTCTAACATCATTTGGCAAAGCGATAAGTGATCATTTAACTATAGCAGTTAACCTAACATGGTTGTCTTGTGAGTGGGACGTAGCCAGAGTGAATCCACAGATACACAGGAAGAAGAACAACAACAAGAACAACAGTTCTTCAGTAACCTCAAGACTAGCCCTGCGATGAACTGGCGACCTGACCACGGTGTACCCTGCCATTCGCCCAGTGACTGAGGGAGGCTCCAGTTTCCCCACAATCCTCAACTGGAATAAGCAGTGAAGATAATAAATGAATGAATGAACTTCAAGATATTTTCTTCATCTTGCCAAAAGAGAGGGGAATGTTTCTAGGGTCAAAGATTCTACTAAAGATGTGATTTCTGTCCTCACGATTTCAGTAGATTGAGAGATTAGCTTGAAGTATATGTGTGTTTGCCTACTGTTTGTAGCTGGGTGTGCTGTTGGGCCTTTTGGGGTCGTTCTCAGGTGGGTGACCGATGGCTTTGTGGAGGTCTGCGCTCTCTGAGTGTTTATAGTTTGGTCTGTTATTTGGGTATGCGTACCCTGATGGAGAACCATCTGAAAACAGGGGAGCAGAGTTGAACAGTTTAGCTAATGTGCTATACAAAGAAGAAGAAGGAGCAACACTGTTTTTCTTGACTGCAGAGATGACCAACGTCTATACATTTGTATCTTTTATCATAATCTCCATCGTCACCGTGTTTGCTGAAGTCTGAAGCTGACGAAACTGGTGAACTCTGAACTCCGCACTGCCCTCTGGTGGATATACTGGCTAACAGCCATGCTAGCATCAAGGACACTTGAAAGTGTTTGGACAGTGTTGCTGTAACTGTTAAACTTCAATATCTTCAATTATGGTGGCAAAACAAAACCTTTAGCAAAACGGTTAACCTTTGATGACCCCTATAAATCTTTATTGATATCTTTGATATGACGACGACACAAAGTAAAACTTTTGCTGCGTAAACTTTTGGTGCCATCTTTGCTCAGGGTACTGCTCAAAGCTCAGTTTGGCAATAAAAACCAACATGCTACAGAAAGGAAAACCAATATGGTCTGCAGCAGAACGGTGAGCAGGAAAAGATTTTTGTTGTGGTGTTTCACAGAAGAAAAATTTAAACATTTTGATTAATTATGCATAAAGTCCCATCTGCACTCACTGGTATAACATAACGCAAGATTTTCTTCTCAGTCTGTAACTAACAGCCTCATGGAAATTCATTTATTGTCCATTAAAATCTCGTTTCTGTCACCGCTTGAACAGATTTCTAGACATCTGTGTGCCTCCAGCGGAGTTTAAGAGTTTTTCCAGGACACTGGGTAGATTATTAAGCTTGGAGGTCAATCAAAATGTCAGCATTTTATCAAGTAAGATGAGAGGAGGAGTGGCCCAGTGGCCTGAGAGGTCAGGTGAATAATTCAGAGGTTGATTGTTTGGGGCCTTTTGGTGCAGCGCTCAGGGCTCAAAGCACTGATACCGCATTGTGTCTTCATGTCATAACAAAACCTCACTTTCCCATCAATTAATGTCTAACTTCAGTAAGGAAAAAGCTCTTTTTTAGGTTAGTTTTTCACCTTTCCAACTTGGAAAAGAGGATGCTGAGTGATTACGTGTTCACTAATTAACTACTGAGAAAGATGACGGCAATCAGTAGCCAGGAATGATGAAGAAAAGGAAGCAGTACTTTCATCTGGTTAGATTTCTGGTTAGATTTCATTCTTTTTAAACTTTTTATCTTTTGTTTTTGGTCACATTACCAACACAAGGAAATCTGATAAGAGGGACATAAACAGGCAATAACGTCTCTATTCAACCATGTTTTTCTTGACAAAGAGGAATTGTTCAGATGAAGAATAATCATCTTTTTCCAGGTGATAAGATCCCCAGTTTATTTTAGAAACTGACGGTGGCAAAACATTCAACGTTGTAATTGTCTGTACAGTCCTAGCGGCACAAAAACACTCACCTGCCACTTTATCTGGTACACTGGCTTGTTAACACAGCTGGCTACTTAGCCAATCACATGGCAGCAGCTCAACACATTTAGTTATGTAGAGGTGGTCAAGGCGACTTGCTGAAGTTCAAGCTGAGCATCAGAATGAGAAACCTCAGAAATGGCTGATCTGCTGGGATTTTCAAACACAACCATTGGTTAGGTTTACAGAGAAGGTCTGAAAAAGAGAAAATATCCAGAAAGCAGCAGCTGTCCAGGCCAGATTGTCCCGTTGATGTCAGAGGAGAATGGGCAGACAGGTTGGAGATGATCGAAAGGTGACACCAAGTCATATTATGTATTTATTTCCTTTATTTAACCAGGAAAGTCCCATTGAGATTAAAAAACCTCTTTTTCAAGAGAGTCCTAGCCAAGAGGCAGCAAAAAGTATAAATTACAGCAAAGTCACAATTACTTACAAATTAAGAAAAGCAGTTAAAGGTTGAGGAGGCGGTCTCAAATGCTCTCAATCTGGATTTAAAGTCAATGAAATAAATTCTGGTAGTTTTCAATCCTTTTGCATCATGTTCCATGTAGGCAGAGAACGCAAAGGCCCTTTTTCCCAGTTCAGTGCGGGCAAATGGTACAGAAAGCAGTAGACAGTCGTTTGATTGCAAGCCATACGAATCGCCATTTCTCTGTGTGATTAAGTTACAAATATAAAAGGGCAATAGCCCAAGCATGGCCTTAAAAATGAAAGTGTACCAGTGTCCCAACCTCACGGTGGACAAAGAAGGCCAACCCACTGGAGAATACAGTTCAGTGATTGGTCAGGGCTCCACAGTTTCTAATAAATCTCAGAGAAGCATGATAAACAGCGTCAAGCTTTCTCAGGCATTGATACGTACAACAATTCCCCATAATCCAAAATGGATAAAAAAGTTCCAGTAACAAGCCACTTTTTCACCTCAAAAGAAAAAATAAATTATATTAGCAACCAAAGTATGCAGGATACCGTCTCTGAACTCACAACACGTCATCCAGACTTGGAGCAGATTGGCTCTGCATCGGTCTGTCGTGGTAATATGCCATGCAGAATAAAGTTTCCTGTGCAGGACTCTCCCCTAATCTTGCACAGAGAACTTTTTTGTTCTTAAGGATGCAAGAACAAGAACAAAGTTCGTTTTGGCTCAGTTAACTTTGACTTCCCATGAAACTTCCATGGGTTTCATGTGGGGGGCCATGTCAGTGTCTCAGTTTGCCACTTAGGATTTAAAATCTGCACAACACATCTGTTGCATCTTTCTCATCAGCGGAAAAGCAGAAGTGATCACTTTCCTCTTCATGCTTATTGCATTAACCACAATCACCTCACATTTCCAATAAATCAGACAAACACATCACACACAATAAAGAGAAACAACAAACATATCTGTTCCTGCGGAGTACGAAACAGCTGTTAGAGATGTGGGGATCCAGCGGAGACCGATGATGTGGCCCAGGCATCCTGGACGCCTCCTTGGTGAGGTGGTCCTGGCGCATCCCACCAGAAGAGGCCTCAGGAAAAGCTCAGGACATGTTGGTGAGATATGTCTGTCAACTGGGAACTTTTCAGTATCCCATGAATGAGCTGGGAAAGGTAGCAGAGGCAGAGGGAAGTCCTCGCTGTGTTGCTAAACCTGTCCCTATGAGCCAGTCCTGGATAAACAGTAGAAGTATGGATGGATAGAAGTCCATCCATACTTCTGATTATCCAAGTCTGGTGATGGAGGCAACCGTACACCTCTCTCCATAGCAAAACTCCTCCTTGTTGAGGGTCATCTCTCCAAAGTCAGTTTCAACATCTGTAACATGAATTTATCTGAGTAGAGCTCGGAGTGGGAGATGCTGCTGTGTGTTCTTGTGTCTCAGGACGACCTTGATCAGCATGTTCTCCATCACAGCTGATCAGAGCTGCAACATGTTGGATTGTTTCTTGG
This sequence comes from Telmatherina bonti, assembly GCF_933228915.1. NCBI lineage: Eukaryota > Metazoa > Chordata > Actinopteri > Atheriniformes > Telmatherinidae > Telmatherina > Telmatherina bonti. Next base: position 7,706,517 of record NC_136611.1, on the reverse strand, counting down.
GGAAAAAGTTCACTCTGTTCTGCTGCTGAGGAATAAAAGAAACACAAAGTTTAGTCACTCAATGCACACAGACACACACAGTCATAGTCTGGATATGAACAAGTGTTGATTGGCGAGAAGAGAGAGGCTTTTCTGTGTTCTGAAACTTCTAGATCTGTTTTTTAAACTCCTGTTAAGCCAATGGGTTTCCCCTCCTAGTTGAAGACTCATAACCTCTTTAGTGCTGGTTTACCTTTTAGTGTCATCATAAGGCTTCATGTTAGCCGCAGGTGGGTGACACATGAGCAGTAGTTTGAAAAGCTGCTGCTAATTAGCATATTCATATCTATGAATGCTACGGGGAGCAAATATTGACTTATTTTTAGGCAGTTTTAAGGCATAAAAAGTTCTTTTTCATTGAAACTGTATGATTATTAGTAGTTCTTAATGTGTGGTTGTAAGCTGCTAAGAGTTAGCAAAGTGTTTAGCATATTAGCTTCAAGTAAAATCTTGTTACTCGCGCAAGATTTTATGAAATTTGCGGCATATGTAAGGTAGCCACGTAGCGTTATCTTGGGGTTTTCTACTTGCTGCGGAGAAATTGTGATGGCTTTTCGAAGCTTTTCGCTCATTTTCTTTTGTGAAACTCTGAAAATCGCTGTTGTTTGTTCCTCGCCGCGACAACTTTACCGGAAATGAACTGGTCATGGCTCCCCACGTCACGTCCAGGGGCATGAAAAAACTGTTTCCATTACAATTTTGTGATATGTTTCTTTATCAAAACATTTGAAAAAACCATCTCATGAAAGCGTAAAAACATTTTAGCAACATTTGAGACTTTCTTTTAGAAATGCAGATGTTTCCATTCGCGTTTTTTTTTTAAAATTGCAATATTTCGTTTTTGCGCAATTCTAGGTGTCATGGAAACGCACTTCATGTCTTGTGAGACATATTCACATAAACACGACATTTACAAACTAGATTGTAATGAATGGAGATTGGTGGACATGACACTCCCTATGTTAAGAGATTAAATATTTTATCACACATACAGAGCTAAAAAAGAACAAACATTGTCGTTGACTGTATCATTTCCTGTTTGCATGGTCTATGGTTGTGTTTAACTTGTGTAGTTCTCAAAAAATTTTCTGGCATAAATCACATTGTTAAAACAAACTTAACTTCTGCATTTAGACCTAATCTTGTGAATCCACAAGCGGTTATTATCCCTCTTTCTATCCTTTGGGTGTCACAAAACTCTCTTCTGGAATCTGGAAGAAGAGACTTGTTGTCTTAGGAACGTGCCACGGTGCTTTTGTGCACTTCATGTTGGTCACTTTTAAGCTTCTACTTTACTTCTACTGAGACTGGGTTGTAAGGAACTGAAGGTTACTGGTTTTATTAATAATAGATGGACTGGTTACTAAAATCAAGGCATTGCCAAGACGCTTTGCAGTAAAACTTTTTATCTAGGGAATGTTTTCAAATAAACAGCATTTTTAAACATATTTCACAATTTAATTCATGTTTCTCAGCTAGTAGCTCTGAGTGCAAAAGCAGCTAACAGGTTGAAGTTTCCAGATGTTAGCCAGTAAAGTTATGAGATCTGGAGAAATGTGGTTTTTAGCAAGGTTTGTTCCAGTTTTGTTTTCCTTTAACTTTTGAATCAGCACAACAGCTTATGATGATCTATTCTAATTAACCCAAACAGATCTGTACAGATGCATGTACGGTGTGCAGCTGGCATCAGAAAAGTCATTGTAGTTTGCTGGGGAGGGAAAGGGCGTCTTTTTGGGCGGAACGGTGGTTGAATTGTGGCTGCAAAGTGAAAGTTTTATTCATTTCTGCACTTTTTTTTTTTACTGCAGTTAGTAAAAACAATGCATGCGGGCCTCCTGCAGTGCAGTAGAAAGACAGAGATCCTGCTTATAAGTTAAGGTTGAACTCGTGTTCCGTTTTTTAATAATTGCAGAAGCTTTAAGATGAAATGCTGCTCTGCGATGACCAGAAAGTTCAGGTTTTTATAGCTGCATGCACAGAGCTACATTTAAAAGAAAGGTCGACTTCTGCTTATAATTATCATTGTAATATCAGCAAACACAGTCTGCTAGATCAAGTCTTTATGCCGTATGGTAATTATGTGCTGCTTTTATTAGTTTATTAGTTTTTATTATTTATCTGTTCAGTTGTTTGTTAACACAAATATCTAATTAGCCAATCCCATTGCAGCAACTTCATGTAGACGTGGCAAAGGCGACTTGCTGAAGGTCAAACTGAACATCAGAATGAGGACATTTGGGGGTTTATGTGGCTTTGAACATGATGTGGTTGTTGGTCTGAATATTTTAGAAATTGCTGATCTGCTGGGGTTTTTTATACACAACAACCTTGAAGGTTTACAGAGTCTGTTGGGTGTTTTTGTCCTCTTCCTGTCTTCCATTCGTGTGTCTTCAAGTTTGGACCTGGGACAACTGATTGTTGTCTCCTTCAAAGCCTGTGTCTACTCTTTGACTGGTGCCTGTTTGACTGATTTCTAGTGTCAGTTTGGATGTCGCTGTTTGGACTTTCATATCTCTTCAAGCTGCATGAAATCATCCGTCATTAATCAGTATTTATCCATCTTCTGGTCACCACCACCATCACCTATCTGGAAGGTCCAGCTTCTCATCGCTCAAGAAAACCCTCACATCTCCATCTGATTCCCCTGTGCATCCAGCAACTGGTGTCATTTGGGCAGTAAATCCTTGATTGATTACAATCTGACTGCCGTTGTCTTGGGTCGTCCCTATTATGCCAAACCACAACAGAATGGTCTGAAAACGGGGAAAATATCCAGCGAGCAGCAGCTGTTTGGACCAAAATGTCTTGTTGATGTCAGAGGAGAAAGAGCAGACTGGTTGGAGATGATAGACAACAGGAAGTCAAATAACAACTGAATTGGCCATGGTTTACAGAACATCATCTCTGTACACACAACATGTTCAATCCTAAAGCAGATGGTCTCCAGCAGCAGAAGACCACTCTGGGTGCCACTCATGTCAGCTAAGAACAGAAAACTGAGGCTATAGTTCACACAGACTCACCAGAACTGGACAATAGAAGATGGAGAAATGTTGCTGGTCTGATGAGTCTCCAGTTCAGCTCCACATTCACATGGTAGGATCAGAATCTGCTGGAAACATCATGACAACATGGATCCATCCTGCTGTCAGGATCAACAGTTCAGGCTGCTGGTGGTGTGATTTCCTTGGCCCACTTCTGGCTCTTTAGTACCAACATGGCATGGTTTAACCACCACAGCCTACCTGCTTATTGTTGCTGATCATGTCCATCCCACTTGGAAGCTTCTGCTGTAGGTTTGATAACCACCCCACTCTTGGTTAAACATTTTCATGACCTAAAGAAATTTAGCATATAATTGCTAAAGCCTGTGAAATGCAAAAATGCCAACTTTAAAGATGCAAAGAGCTGGTGTGTGATTGCACAACTGCACAAAAGTTTCTTACTTGTCTCTACTCCCATGTCAGAATTCTTTTCACGTCGTAATTAGTAAGAACTTCCTGCTATTGTTGAGTTACCGTAAGAAGTTTCTGACCTTAAATTTAAAGCCAGATATGGTGAAAGAACTCAGAGCACCTGTGACTTGTTTACAAAACCAGCTGTTGCAGGTGCAGATTTCTCAAACATGGGCGGTTTGCTTATAGAGCCGTTTGACCGGTCAGAAAATCAAATGCAGACTTCCAGCCTGTAAAACTGCCTGATCAATGACAAAATATTGGTTTACAGTAAAAACATTTGACATCAGTAAATATTTTGCTTCATCCAATCAATGGTCCAAAATCTATTTTAAATAGGTAAAGTTTATTAGTTGTTGATTAGAATAGTTGCAGATTACTGATTGATTAGTTCATCTTAAGCTGGTCATTTTCAGCTTCTTCTGCCTCCCCTAAAGATTGAGGGGGTCTGAAACATGTGCAGGAGCTATTCTTAGTGTGAATTCTGATAAGACAAGTACTTGTTGATAGAAACGCAACAGGAAAAGGAGACTGGTGACTTCGGAAAGCCGAACACTCCTTCAAATCTCAACCTGGATATTTGATTTAAGGATTTGTGCTACATCTCAAATACATGACATTCTTGTCAAAATGCATTTTTTTAAGCTTTTCTCATATTGGACATGGCTGGTTTCTCTTTTGGTTACTCTAGAGCTTCATGAGGAGATGCTAAATCAGTATTAAAGCCTAAAATAACCCTAAAATATTATTGAGGTATTGAATAGTTATATGAGGAAGTCATGCAAAAAGAAATGAAATAGAAACTTTTAGAAGTGTGCTACAATGTAGTTGTTGGTTGAAAAAAGGTTTAAAATGCCACAAAAGAGTCAAACAATGAGGAAAAAACACCCACAGATGTACTACTTAGCCACAAATAGATACTGAAACGTCAGTAAAGAGGAAAAAAAGAACCACAACGAGCATCTAGATGAGTATATCTCCACGTTAAATTATTACATTAGAATGGAAGTGTCCAGCTCTGGTCCTCGAGGACCACAGTCCTGCAAATTTTTCATGTATCCTGGCTCCAACACACCTGACTCAAAGTGCCACTGAGCAGAATTTCATTGGCCGTTGAATCTATTCAATGAATGCCAGGTGTGTTGATGCAAGGATACAGCAAAAACCTGCAGGACAGCTTTGTGTGAGGACCGACTTTGGACACCCCTGGATTAGAACAACTACAACGAGGTTGGAAACATGATGACAAAGATTTGAAAAGACCACAAAGATAAACTAAATAACAACTAAAAACCATCCAATGTCACAAAAACAGCCACAAAGATAAAAATTTACCACAAAATGTTGGAAATATCTCCAACAGATGCAGCATTTCCTACGGCCAGACAACAGCACCAAAATGACCACAGAGATACTTAACGACCACAGAGACAAGACTGCTTTAAACAGATGTCTGAAAACCACAAAGTGATGAAGGAAAAAAGCGGAAAGTACAACAAATAGGCCAATTATTGCAAAGTTGAGGGAAAAGAAGAGAGTCTGCATTTGTCATGAGGAGGAGCTGAGGGAGTTTAACTTGTGGGTGTACAATGGAGTCATTGTTAATTGAGCCACTCTCCTTCCATTAACATCAGCCCCAAGAAGCCTGCGATGTTTACATACATCACTTATTCAGAAGCCATTCGGCTTCATGACTGTCAGAAACCCCCGTCCTTCCTCAAGAGCCTCCAACTCCCCCCACTAAACACCTTGAAAGCAGAGTTCATTTATCCAGATCCCTGTTTGCGAGAACAAACACACACTGAGAACGGGAACATGCTGCAAACATAGCAGCTGTGCTCACTGGCTTATCTCCCCTCTTTTTTTCCTTCTTTTTTACATCTTGCTTATGGAAACTATGACATAACACCCCCTTGGTCTTTCCCCGCTTATTTTAAGTCGTTGCAGTTGTTTCAGAACCTTAGTGCATCACAAAGCTGCTCTTTCTCTTCAGAGAGGTGTGTATGTGTGTGTGTGTGTGTGTGTGTGTGTGTGTGTGTGTGTGTGTGTGTGTGTGTGTTTCACGTCATTGCAAAAGGGGATAATTCATCCATAGGATGTTGGTAAAATTGTTTACATGCGTAAAGATAAAAATGAGTTAAATGTGCAGCTCCCAGATTCTGTAATGATTTATTTACCCAATCACTGAGTCTCTGTGAAGCGGAAACAGTCAAACGCAAAGCTGTCAAGCATCCCATTTTGCCCAGGAAACCACCGTATTTTTCCCTGTTTCCTGACGTAGTCCCGTATTTGTATTTTGCCATATTTTTCCCAAGGTCTTGTTCACGAGTGAGGGAAGGATGAAGCGTGAGATTGACAGGCGGATCGGTTGCAGTAATGCGGACTCTGCGTCGGTCTGTCGTGGTGAAGAAGGAGCTGAACCAGAAGGCGAAGCTCTAGATTTACCAGTCGATCTACATTCCTACCCTCACCTATGGTCATGAGCTGTGGGTCGTGACCAAAAGAACGAGGTCTTGTATACAGGCTCTCCCTTAGAGATAGGGTGAGGAGCTCGGTCATCCAGGAGGAGATCAGAGTAGAGCCGCTGCTCCTCCGTATCGAGAGGAAACAGTTGAGGTGGCTCGGGCATCTGGTCAGGATGCCTCCTGGACCTTCCTGAAGAGGTGTTCCAGGCACGTCCCTCTGAAAGGAGACCCCGGGGAAGACCCAGGACACACTGGATTGACAGGGATTATATCTCTCGGCTGGCCTGGGAACGCCTTTGGATTCTCCCCCCCCCCCCTCGTAGAGTTGGCAAATGTGGCTGGGGAGAGGGAAGTCTGGGCTTCCCTGCTGAGGCTGCCGCCCCCGTGACCCGACCCCGGATAAGCAGCAGAAAACGGACAGATGGACGTATTTTTCCCATGTTTTCATATAGGAAGAAAATACACGATTCAAGGTGAGAAACCCCCCGCCCCAGTGAAGTATGAACACGCAGAAACAACTGTAACCTCCTTTCCCACACAAAGAACTGCGCACACGCCCCCCTGTAGACAATCGGGAACGACTCTTTGAGTCCACTTCTTTTTTCTCTCGACATTCGGACACCTTTAAATAAAAATGGCGTGACCGCTGTAAAGGGCGCTATGTAGAGAATAGGATGGACATTCAGAGCTAGCCAGATACTGCAAATGTCTGCTAATTACCCAGTCAGGTGTGTTGCAGCAGGGAAACTCCCAACATTTACAGGACTGCAGCTCTCGACACCCACCCCAATTTAAAAACATGAACGAGTAGTAGTCGTGGCTTGAACATTGACGGACTGGGTCCAAATTTTACCGGAAGATATCTGCAGATAATGTTTGGTAATCATCCTAACGAGTTCAAATGAGTGCAGGTTGGTGAAAAAGGACCCAAATTCTGCTGCAGCATCTGTACACACATCTGTGTGCAGAAGTAACAGTCACTTCTGCACACAAGGCCATTGCTAACATTTGTGCTCACCATTTTTTCCAATCTTCTTATTACATTCATCGGTTTGGCAGAACTTTTTTGGTTCTTATTGTGAAGGTGCTTCCAAACGAATGAAGCATCGTTATTTACATCCTCCAAGCAGTCTGTAACATCATGTCATCCACTGTGCATGCATGTCGCTTCAAGGTCGCACACTGTCAGCGTGATGAAGGTCACGTTGAAATGACAAATGTGAACAACCACGCAAAAAAATCTGATTTGAGTAAAAAAAAAAAATCGGATTTGAGCGCTAGGACCTGCAGCGTGAACGCAGCGTAATATCGTCTAATTATCTGATCTTAATCGTGTTCTTTTAGATATTTACTCAGTAAATTAATATTTGTGCATTTTGACTGATTTGTACAGTACAAAGGTCTTCTTCAGTCATTCACATACACACACACACACACACCATAAACACACACACACCTGCTGCTCTCTCTTTTAGCTGCAAACAAGCTGCGAGTTTTGACAATAGACCTCTGTTCAGCAGAGAAACCAGAGATCACCAATCAGACAAGACGGTTATTCATACGTGTGACCTCTGACCTTTGAAGCCAGTCACAGGTGACTCTGACACTGAGATACTGTTACACACCTCTTACTTTGCTGGAATAACATTAATGCTTGTTGTCTGAACTTTAAAAGTGCATAAATATGCTGAGAAAGTGTGTGTTTGTGCTTGTGAGGACATAAATCTGTTGTGCATTGATTTTTAGCAGGTAATGTGATAAAGTGTCTCTTTGCAAGGTAGAATATATGTTTGGTTTAGTTGTAATTAACATTTTTACATGTAACATCTTTTAAATTCAACATCAGTCTAAATGGAAAAAAAAAAACCCTAAGAAAGTAGGTCGCCGTTGTCTTTTCTGGTAAGGGTGGTTGAGGATAAACCTCAGTATGTTCTGATTTGACCCCCCAGACCCACCTTTCTGTTTCCACTGTGGTTTAAATTCAAGTGTGACACAGTTTGCATCCCCATGACTTGTTTAGATCTATGCAGCATGCAGGATTTTTGTGCAAATGGTGTGACAGATGCAAAAACAGTATTTTCAAACAATTTTGTTTCAGATTTACAAGTTTATTTTTACTAATATTTGATAAAAATTTTGCAATGAATGCATTCATACAGGTGAATACGGATGGGTGTAAATGCATATGTTCATGCAAATGTCTGTTGTTTTCTTTCTTTCTATCTCTCTCTTTTCCTCTCTCTATATGAGGTGTTTTCTTTCTTTTTCCCTTTGTCTTTCTGTCTCTCTTCTGTCTTCTCCAGTCTGGTCCAGCAGTAGAAACTATGTGTTACAATTATACAAAATAATAAAGATATAAAATAAGAATCCAGAAAATTTAAGGGGATCATCATACCAGTAATGCTCCACTTAGCAAAGTAAATCTGCTCAGCAGAACACAACATCCAGACCATTAATCTGCTTGCTTAAATGCTGGACAATACACAAATTTAAAAATAAAATAAAAAAAACAAAAGATTTTGCAATCCGAGATATTTATATTCACACCTTCCAGCAGTCAGCAATACTTGTACAATCTAGAATAAATGACAACTTCTCTACACCTTGTTAAGATTTAACTGGGGAAAGTACGTGCACATCAGAATCAGATCAGACGTACTTTGATACGCAGCAGGTTGGAAATATCTGCGTGATAGCAGCAATACAGAGAGTTATCATTAAACTATGAGATGCAAAAATACTACATACAGAAGGGAATTAACAAATGTACAGGCCAAAAATAAAAGTAGGGGATGCAAAAGTAAAAGACACGCTATATTCAGTACATACACACGCCAAACACACACATATAAATCCTCTCTTTAATGGAAACCTAAAAGATATCTGCTCCTCTGGAAAATGCACTTTGTGTATTGCAGTTTATTGAAATAAATTCAGAAAGTCAAAAAACACAAGTCACAGTCAAAAAACCTAAAGGAATAATTGTGAATAAGTTTGTGCACTGGACAGTAAATTTATGGTGTCGGGGACAGAATGGAATAAAGAGAGGAGTGGATGACCAAAAAAAAACCAGAGGAAAACAGACTTAGAGCTTTACAAAATGGGACCTAAAAGAAAGACTCAAGTATTTGCTCCTCCTTTTGTAATAATTTACAATGTTTATCTATTTATTTGCTTTTTTTGTATATATATATATATATATATATTATATATATATATATATATATATATATATATATATATATATATATATATATATATATATATATATATTTGTATATACACACACACACACAAAATACAATTCACGATAAACGCCGAAGTGAAACTATAAATAATGAAGTGAAAATATAAATAATGAGACAGTTATTGATTCAAGATGTGAAACAGAAATATGGAGTGTATGAAGAAAAACCAAAGTATGAAGAATTAAAAAATTAACAAGTTAATAAGTAAGGAGAGTTAACTAGCTGATAAAGTAAGATGGAGAGTTGACCAGTTGGTATCTGCTGGATGCACAATATTGTATATTTACTCATTTTCTTTGTAAGTAAACTGACCAAAAGCTGATGCACACATAGATGAAGGGGTTTGATAGTAAAAGGCTATATTGTTATGAAACTGAGTTATTGCTACTGTCACTATAAAGGCCCAAAATTTTAGTCACATTTTGAACCAAAACTGCAAACTTCAACTAAAGTTGACATGATTAAATGATCCTGAAAATCTTCCCCACAATCGGCAGATGTGACATTATCTGCATGTCATGTCTGATAATCGCTTTTATCTGCCGATACTGATGACATGCTGATGATACTTTACATCCTTTATATTTCATAAGCTATTACTCAAACTTTGTAAGTTTAATGGTTCTGCTGATTAACTTCTGAAATCATTATCATGGTCCAGGTTAGTGCCTTTGAGTTAGATTTTCATTATAATATGTACAAAATTATTAAAAGTTTCATGTTTTAGACCAGAATGTTTTTATGATTGTTGAACAAATCTAATCAAGGAACATGTAAAGTCAGAGACAAACTGAAAGAGGGTCAAACAGCTCCAACATGACACTTTAAAACAAACATCCTTTAGCTGATATCTTGGTGTAATCATACGTGATTATTGTGTAATGCTCACATTTTCTAGCGTTATCATAATAAATTATATCACCCTTATAATGGGACTGTAACATTCCAGTCAGATGACAACGCATGAACACAATGACACACTTCCTGATTGGTTCAGATAAAAAAAAAAAAAAAACTTAAAGCAGATTCTTTGACGAGAAAACGAGAACTTCTTGTACATTTAATAAAACTGAGAGAAGCGTGAGACTTCCATAAGGAGCTCTTTGGTTTAACAGGCTGGAAAGTGGGAATACCTGCCAAGAAAGAAAAAGCATGAAATAAAAAATAAGCTTTCAGCATTCAGCAGTTGCATCAGCTGATATTTAAAGTCTTGTTAAATACGTGCAACTGCAGTGACTCTAAATGTCACTTTTTTCCTCTTTCTCTGGGCTGAACACTCCAGAGTGTCGAGTTGTTTTACAGGTTTTATGGTGGGAACTCAGAAAGAGGGTGTTGGTTATTTTTGAACGGGGCCTCTGTTTAGCTAGTGTTTGTATACAGCTGCACACATCTGCTTACAGCTCTAAACTACGACACAGAGGCGTTTTCTGGATTCTTTCACACAAATTAGAGATTGAAGTTGAGAAAATTCAACTCTGAAAGTGAATCTTCTGTCATGATGTGTGTTTTGTACTTTTAGGTTTGGTTTCTTGTTTTGTATCTTTAGTTCTGGTCTTCCCCGTTTAGTTCCTTGTTCAGCCTTTGTTCCTGTTCATTGGATTCACCTGGTCTCGTTTCGTTCATTCACTTCACCTGTGTCTCATTTTGTTCCTGTGAATTTGTACCCCTTGGTTTCTGTTTCCAGTGGTGGTTCATTGCTTGTGTTTGTCTTCTGTGTTTGCCTCCCTTCGTTTCAGTTCAGTGGTCTTGGATTAAAAGTTCTTAATATTCTGCATCCCTGGCTCTGACTCCTGCATTTGGGTCCTCACCTCCACCACCCTCACGACACCTTCATTGTAGAGAAAGAAAGCTCGGATTCCTTTTGTTCTTAGGAGGATTATCAAGTATTTATATAATTATAGAAACTTTATTGGAAAAAATAAGGTTTACTTCAACCTAATTCAAAGAGGTTGAGAACATTTGATGCCAAACTGTTCCAAAGTGGTCATTTTGGAGACCTCGCCTGCACTATGTGAATTTATTCTGCTTGACTTGCAGAGATATTGTTCACATAGAGAGGCCTAAAGGAACAGCTGCATCATTTTCATGAGCTGTTAATAATGCTGAAAGTGAAATTCACACATATTATCAACTCTCATTAATATTAAAATAGATCTTGTGGTGCAGAGATTTACACATTTCATTACTGGTATGTAATTTCTGAGCCAAGGACAAAAAAAATGGAGGTTCAGGCCTCAAAATGTTAAAATGTAATACATTCAGGGTGAAAACAGGATCCAAGCGCAGACACCTGAACTGAGCGTAAGTGAAAGGTTGATGTAAGTCACAGATGACGAGCAGCAGAACAAGGAAGATTTGGCAAAACATCAAAGTGACCAAAGTAAAGATTAATATGAAGGACTAGACGGGCAAAAAGGGCAGAGCGCTGTTACCAATGGGTAAACCAACAACTGCGCATAACTGGAAGGCCGAAATGGTCTAAATACTGCTGATAGTGATTGGTGATGATCCTGGTTGCTGGGGAGACGTTCATTCCCACCCATAGACTGTGTATCAAAGATGGACGGAGCTTCTGTGACGTCATACGTAGGTTTCTGAAGAGCTGAACGGAAGCTCAGCTATTAACTGAGCTATTAACTCTTTATATATAAAGAATCTCTTTATAAATAAAAAGTTATTACATTTAATAAAAAGATAAATTAAATACAAGGGTTAATTGTTGGGGTCTGATTAGCTGGTATTGGAAACACCTACACGTGGAAAAAGTTTTTATGCTCTGATGAAGTGTTTTTTCAGTGTTGATATAGAACTGTATAAAGTTTCACTTTTATTTTACGCTAAACTGAGATGGAAATGGAGCTGTTGATGGACAGTGCTCCTGCTTTTTGTGGGTGTCAGCATTAAACACCTTTTGTAAACCAGAAGTGCAGAATTATAAACCATTAAAATGTTGAATCATATTTTGCTCCAATATTGGCAAAAATTTACTTTCAGATTAATATATAGCCTCAAACTTGGAGATCAGGTGAAATTGATCCAGTTTTTCTCTGTTAAATATGCAGTTTTGTCTGTTCTGTCATCGTGTTGCACAGACTCTCAGGCCCACATGTCAAGCTATGTTTCATGTGTGTGTGTGTGTCTGGGTTTTTCCAGGCTCTGCTGTTCTTGTTAAAACACACATTCTTAAGCAAACTCATGTAGTTGATATTTTTAGCTCAACACTGACGTCACCTTGGCAACCGGTAGTAATGGGCAGGAACTCAAAAACACGCTTATTTCCTCACTCAAAGACACGTTTGCTCTTTTGAATGCTTCTCATGCTCTGCGTTTTGCACATTTTGCGGCGGTGTTTGCACATTTCCCTTCATTGTTGCCCTGCATTCAGAGACCAGAAGAAATTTCAGTGAGAAAACACGAAGAACTTCTTAAATCAGCTTTAATCATGAGTCGCTGCTGCAGTAACAACTATCCCAGTCTCTGGTCTGAAGGGAAGGAACGACTTCCAGCTTGTGTTTCCATGTCCATGTTTGAGGCAAAGCAGTTTGGGGGAGAGTGGATGGGAAGGAGTGGGCTTGAAGGAAATGTGGTTTTAATTATGAGAGGCACTGAAATAGCCACTGCTGTAAGATAAAGAATTACCATCATCATGCCCATCATCATCATGAGGCCTGTTGCTCCTTCAGGGGAAGCTGTTGCATCATTTCCTCATGTAGAGGACAGTCTCTGCACACCCTTTTAACTCTCTTTAATCCAAAATAGCAAGGAAATACTAAGAAAATGCTGCAACTTCATATATTTTTATCCCTTTTCTCATTAAATATCGCACAACATCCATGATGTGGATAGCTGATGACTCGACCGACCAGCAGACACTTTTAGGTCTTGCTATCACTTGGTGGAGATGGACCAAGACCAGACATGGCTCCTCTTCCTGTCAGAGATCCTGAATGACTGAAGGAGTGTCTGTCTGGCACTTAACAGGACGCCTCCCTCTCAGTTTCCGTCCTACATGGGACATAACTCACCAGGGTTGGATGTTAACTAGCAGTAAACATTCTTGGACTGAAGTAACTCTTGATTATCAGCTCATTAGCAGTTTGTCATTGACTTATGTGTACATCTACAATATCGCATGGTCTCAAAAACCTTTATTTGGCAGAAATATGAATCTTTTATAGGCCTTGTTTAGTTTTGTTTTTTTTGTTTCAGACAGGTCAACATTATTGATATATATATGGATATATATATATATGTACTTTTCTTTTTTTTTAACATACATATACGTATAGCCTCTACAACACCCATGTATTCTGTTGACAGGTCTAAAAAGGATAAATGAGAAACAAAAAAGCTGTTATTTTCTTGAGAAACATTTTAACTCGAACAAGTTGTAGATTTTCTGAGTTTATGTTCCTGCTATGGAGATAAACAATGTTTGATTTGTTGTCTGTGCACAGATCAGTATGATGGACAGATAACAGAAGGAGAAAAAGGAAAAGAAGATGTCGTTCTTTGGCCTGGACTGTGTTAAGAAGACGGAGAGAGGTAAACCTGGACTACATGAAGGGCCTTGTTTCAGTGTTTCAGCGTTATTAAAATGATTTATACTGTCTGTAAAATACTCAACTTTGTTTTTATGAAAGTTTGCAAATCCATCTTCAGAAGCTGGAAACGGTCCAAAACAAAATGTTCACGTCTCTGTCATGGACGAGTGCAGCATCCTTATGATTGATGATGAAGGCCCAGTGTGTGGTTAATACTAAACCACGTAGATAAAACTGCAGTTCCCCCTTCATCCACTAGGGGCTCCAAAACAGAGCAAATCCCCATAGACTCCCATGTTAAAAAGACCAACTTCACAGCAGAAATAAACATGTTTACAGCCTGGTTCAAAAATCCATTTTAGATTTAATAGGTCAGGTTTAACTTCATGACAACTGTGGGGGAGTGTTTTCTCTTTAACTCGCCCGTTTAAAAGTAATTTGATCTCGAAGTTCGGCATATTTAGGGGCGTGTCCTTTTGATTGACAGGTACCCAATCTCCCGCTTCATGTAAGAAAAACGTAGAACAACCGCGGTTTTTACCCGGTTAACAATGTGACTTAGCTTTAGCTCGCTTACCTCTGTTAGCTGGTTAGCTCCTGTTAGCTCCGGGTTAGCTTGGTTAGCTCTTAGCTACAGAAAGCTCAGAATTCACTCGATTTCAATCATCCACCATGACGCTCACAGCCCCCCCTCTCAGCTCCACCTCTTTGCCCATATTTGTATTTTCCGGGCGAGACGACACGCATGCCCCTTCCAAGATGGCGATGGTAGGAACCGCCCACCGAGCTTCAATTCAGCTCTTCAGAAACCTACGAGTGACCTCATGCAGGCTCCGTCCATCTTCTTACATACAGTCACATCCTGAAACAACACACATGCTCCTGCACACATACTGGTGGCTGCTCTGTTCATATGGTGAGGCAAGTATTTGAACACCCTGTGATTTTGCAAGTTCTCCCACTTAGAAATCATGCTGGGGTCTGAAATTTTCCTCTTAGGAACATGTTCACTGTGAGAGACATAATCTAAAGAAATCTGGAAATCACATTGTATAATTTTTTTAAAATAATTTATTTGTATGTTACCACTGCAAATATGTAGATTTGAAAATCTAAGAAAATCAATGTTAGTACTTGGTACAGTATCCTTTGTTAGCAGTTACAGAGGTCTTTTTGTAGCTTTTCACCAGGTTTTCTCACACTGCAGGAGGTAGTTTGACACTCTCCTCCACACAGATCTTCTCTAGATCAGTCAGGTTTCTGGGCTGAACTTGCAAAATCACAGGGTGTTCGTATACTTATTTGCCTCACTATATGGTTTTTAGTTTTCCCCTGTTGAAGTCTAATGGGTTTTATGAGAAGCTTTATATCTTTAATATCTCTGAAAAGGTGTAGAAGATGCTCGGTTTGCCTGCTGAGGAATCACTGCAGTTGCTTTGGTTGTTCTACTTTTCCTTTGTTTTCTTTTTTTCTACACTTTTTTTTCTTTTTCTTTACTCCACCGTGTCCCTCTGCCGTTTCTTTCCATCACATCCTTCCAGCAGAAATTGCAAAAACCCACATTTGTGATGTAAATAATAAAGAATAAAATGTAAGAATCAAGCAGAGCATCACATCCAGAAGGCTTCTCTTGGCAGAGTAAATTAGTCCAGCGTGACACGGCAGCCACGCCGTTATGATGCTGGACAGGACAGGTTAAAAAAAACTGCAGCTGTTTACTTGCTTTCAAATTCAACACCTTAGATACAAGTACTTTATTAACTTTAGGTTACAATCAGTGTGTGACACAATAACGTTTTAAACACTTGAAACTTCCTGGTTGGACTTAGGTAATAATGTTCCCTGGTTAGCAGTAGAAAGCTACCGAGTGCAAAACGACATTTTACTGGATTCTCTGTTGACATGTCGGCGCAACAGGACGGTAAGATGCTTCTGATATTTCAGTCAAATTTACATGTTTTTGATTGAACGAGACCCCCAAATGCCAACTCAGAAAGAAGACTCAACAAGACCTTGAAGGGGATCAAATTTTTTTTTTTTCTGAGAGACATAGGAGCAAAAAGTCCTCAGGGCTTCTAAAAAAGGGCTAAAGTTGATGATGATGATGATGATGATGATGATGATAGAGTGCATGTGTGCTGAGCTGCTTCTCTGCATCTGGCTGGATGAAGGGAACCAACAAATAAACAGAAAAAGGCCAAACACTGACACAAATAATGTTAAATATCTTCCACAGCTACAAAAAGATAAGAATAAAGGTCATTTTGTTTGAAATAAATCATATAAATTATTTTAATGTTGCAGAATTTAATACAGCTTTTGTTTGATGAGTTTCCACTACTGTGTTTACAGTAAATTATGGGTTTTTTTTTCCTGTCTTTTCAAATCAGAGCTGGAGAGGAAACTCAGGGCCAACGACCGCGAGTACAACCTCTCCTTTAAATATGCAGTAAGTCTTCAATCACTGGATGCTGTTTGTGTTTTGTGTTAGAGGGGAATCTTCCACTCAGAGTTCATCACTGTAAGGCTCCATTGTCTCCCACATATGTTACTATTTAAATCGAGAACGGATGGGGCTCATGTACTTTGTAGACAAAACTATACCAGCTTTTTGTCAGTGGAGTTTACAGTAGAAAAATCCCTCTCAGGGTGGGTCTTTATTTTGTGTGTCTGGCTGTTATCAGGAGACTGGATGTCAGCCAAAGCTGCTGCTGTGTAATCTTTAATGTTTCTAATCTCTACTTGCATATTGGTGATATGTTTATCAGTGGATTTAATATTTTTAAGGAGCAAAACAGGATGAAAAAAGGATGGACCTCGGATAACAAATGAAAACCTGTTATGTATTCATTAATTAATGTGTCACTTTGATACAAAATCAGCTAAGTTAGTTCATTTTGCAATAAAAAAATAAAACAAGCTAAGAAAAATGACTGGTAATAAAGAAAAGCAGTGTCAAAACCAATCTAGAAAGAAAAATGTTATTATTATATTGATAAAGATAACAGAAGAAAATAAGTAAAATCAAATACTTAACTTTTTTCTCTATTTAATTAGACTTTTGCATATGAGTATTCTCAATATAGCACCAGGAAGATACATCTACACCACAGAGAATATAAACACTAACTTCCTTGTGTATTTATGCACTTATAGACAGAATGTAAGTGTTTAGTGCGTGGGTGGTTTTGTTATTGAAGAGATCTAGTCATTGCATGACATGGAGCATTATCACTGGCTGGCTAACAGTGTTCAGCCTCCTGACAAGATCCACCTGCTGGGAGAAAATTCCCCCCAAACTTCTGATAAAATCCACAATGACATCCCAGAGACCTTAGAAAAGGTTTTATTAGAAATTCATGAAGCTATAAATCAGAAGATGCAACTTTAACAGTTGTTTGTATGCTGCTCTCTGGTTCTCCGCGTTTCTTCAGAGATCCTCAGATTAACCTAAACATTTTACTGCTGGCAGATTCCTCCAGAGAGGCTTCATTACCTGTAATTTATCCAGATAAGTTTCAGGAAATTAACTGTCAGCTATCTGTGTACGTGCAAACATCAAACTACTTCCTTTTAGCATTTTAAAATCCAAAAGGATGTTAACTCAGACAAATGTTTTTATTTTTTAATAGCTGGATTTCTATTATATTTTCATTGAGTCACATTTTTTAAGACTAATCGAGCTTCACTGAAAGATATGTCTAGACACTGAAAATTTGGGCAATTTGGAACATCAAAGTAATTCTTTATTAATACACACACACACACACATATATATATATACATATATATATATATATATATATATATATATATATATATATATATATATATATATATATATATATATATATATATATATATATATATATATGTATATATACATATTTGTTTATAATGTATTGTGGATGACTTAAAATTTTAATAAAGGTAGAAAACAGAACACTGGTTTGTTGTTTATTTTTTAAAAAAAAAAGGAAAATCAGTGTGTATAGCTAATATCTGCTTTGTTAAACAGCTAACATCGCTAAAGTTAGCATAGTTAGCACCTTTGCTAACTGTACGGTGTGCTGTTTCTGATAACTACCGCTAGTTGCTCAGTTTATGATACGTTCGATGCATTAGGCCTCTTTGTGGGAATTAAATTAAACTAAATTAAATTAAATTGATTAGCTTGTAGCTGTAGCTGTTTTTAGCTGGAAGTTTGGCTTTTTTGGTCACAAATGTTGTATAGTTTGTTGGTAGCTTTCCATCTTAATACTGACTTAATGTTTCACTTTTTAATGTTCAAATTATAAGAGCTTCTATAAGCACACAATTAAAACACCTAAAAAGATTTCAGAATTTAGATTTTCATCATGTTAAGGACGCATAAACTTTATATGTTCAGGCAAGATATGTTTATATCTACTGGAATGATCTTATTTTCACATTACTTGTTCTCATACTATTATTCTAGTTAATATTAGGAAAAGAAATACTCAGTGTAAATGATTTCCGCTTTTACTGGAATGTAGCATTCAAATTGTACTTTTTTCCTGTTACAATGCAATTTTTACACTGATAAAATCATTCATTTATGGTTTGATTGTTTAAACTTTATTGGAAATCCCTTTGTTTCAAAGGTTAATGAAAACAGACCAAGTGCCATTTAATCATATGCCTATTTAATGTTCAGTGTTATCTATCTAATATTTTTTTATCCTCCCACACCTTTTTCAGACAAATGCCATCAAGACCTCCAAGTACAATGTCTTTACATTTCTACCTCTCAACCTCTTTGAACAGTTCCAGAGAATTGCAAATGCCTACTTTCTTGTTCTGCTGGTGCTCCAGGTAGGATGAAAACAAATCACACAGATGAGTACATGTATTCATGATTTATTTTTTGTTTTGTTCTCTAATGGAAAACACTAAAGTCATTTATTACATCAACATGTTGCTACTAACTCCTAACATGTTTATTCATTTGATATCAGATTTTTTTCAATAATTTATGGTTTTTGTTTTTGTGTTTATTCTTTATTTGGTTCACAGTTAACATTTAGTTTAATTCACAATTTCATTTGCTTTTAACTTTTTTTTTTATTGAACTTTACCTCACTTTGACTGTGGCAACTGTGTAACTCTTAGTCAAGTTTAGCTTTAACAGTATATGATTAGCTACGAATTTCTTAAACATGTAAAGTTGTTCCTTTATGAGATTTGTGCACCTCTGGATTGTTTATTAGCACACAAAATCTTTTACTTCAACACATACATATACACTATGAAACCTGGAATAAACTGAACAGCTTTTTTAACACGCTTTGTTGTACAAGCCCCTAAATCTTATTGAACAACTAATTTAGCTAATAATAGTTTAACCGTTGCAATGTGTTCAAATTTGTACCAAACTAACAGCTAAATTTTAATTTTGTTGTTTGAATCACCATGTTTGTATTGCTACATTAGCAGTTTAGCATTTGTTTTTAGCGTAGTCGGGCTAATGATTTATTAGCATCAGCTAAAGTTGAATTTTTAGCACAGATTAGCTAATTTTAGCTCACTTGTTCATCTACCATTTGCTGATGAGGAAAGTAAATCAGTAACTACAAGTCAACATTAGCATACATCTAGAGTGATTATAAACACACACAGAAAATATAATAACTCGTTTTGATTTTATTGTGGAAAAGGTTACGAGAGTTGATTTAAAATTTTATAAAACATCATCTGCTGGAATCTCTTCAGCAGATAATCCAACATAAAACGTTGACATTTCTGACACTGAAGCTGTGTGTTAACCACAGGAAGTGGACGAATAAAGGAAGTATAATAGTGAGAAAAGGAAATTGCCTCATCGAGTGCAAAACTGTAAAAACCATAGAGGTCGTCTATAGTAGCTGCTCTGCTGAAACACATAAAATGAGGCTTGGCTGGCTTTGCAATAAATAAACTAAAAATAGCATTTGTACTTCCCAGCTTGATGGATTATACATCTGAATTTAGCAGAGATTAAAGAGCAAATTTTATTTAATAAACAGAAAACATTGTTTGTTTGTTTTTTATTATCTATATAAGAAAAAATCAGTTCTTCTTCTTGCTCAGTTATTCAGTCATTTGTAAAAACAATAAAAGATCCATGGTTTAACTAAATGGCCTCCGGACAAAATAATCAGTCGGCTATTGTACAATATACATTTCTAACAGACTATGTTAAAGTGTGCTCTCCAAGTTTCACCTCAATAAGCATCATGCACACAGTCTTCTTTCACACAATCCTTCCCTCACTTTGCAGTTTGAACATCCACCCACGGCTTACCACTATCTTCAAATGTTTGACATACAGTATTTTGTGTATAATGATGCGTGGTATTGAAATGTGAGTACGGGAAAAACACATTTTCTATTTTAGCCAAGGTCACAGAATCTGAATTTCCCATTGTCACTCATAAATGTGCTATAAAATGTAAACTAATCTGTTGTGTGTGTTTGTCCTGTTCAGGTGATCCCTCAGATCTCCTCTCTGTCCTGGTTCACCACTGTTGTGCCTTTGGTCCTCGTGCTGTCAGTCACTGCTGCCAAAGACGCAACTGATGACATTGTAAGCACATTTAAAATCATTCTGTCTTCTTTCTTTCAGTTTGAAAAACAGGTGAAATTAACTAAACCGAGGGAAATTGGGGTCGAATGTGAAATTGGTGATCTATTAAAAAGAAAATAGGAAACCATGGGCATTAAAATCTTGTGGTGTTGCAGTCTGACTTGACTAGCTTTTCAATAACCATGCATGTTTTTCCAAATAGTTTCAGTTTAGTATTTAAAATTTTTACTCAAGCTGACAAATTTAATTATTTTATTCAAGCTATCAAAAGCAGGGGCAGAGCTAAGGTTTGGCCATGGGTGGCCATACCCACCACCCACTTAACCCGATCCACCCCTCACAGACAGCTGGAGTTCATTCTTGCAATTCCTGTTTTTTTTCTTTCCTTTTATTTTGTTTTTTGTTTTGTTTTTTTCTCGCATTGGGAAGCAGAACTTGAACCGCTGACCTTTAGGTCACAAGACAACCAGCTCTGCTGTCATTTACTGAATAAATAATTAAATTAAGCTTTACAGAGGCAGATAAACGAGAGAATAATCAAATTACTGAAGATAAATTTATAAAATAAATGTAATTAACTTGAAAACCAGAAGGTAAATAAATAAAACTGCATCGCTTTTCTTCAGTTATTTTATCAAGTTAAAATGTATTATTCTTGTGATTTGTATCAACAAATCAGAAAGCATAACATTTCAAATGCATCTTGACCTAATTTTATCAACTGAAGAGTTATGTGCACATGGGCTTTACTCATGGCAGTTGGCCTTAACCCCCCCAACCACACACACACACACACACACACACACACACACATACAAAAGAGCCTGAGCAAGGCAGATGCTGTGTTTTGTGACTTATTAAACTTGCTTTTGTCATTTGTCCAGTAAGTGTAGCATTACTTTGTATTAGTTTGTGTTGCTACAGAATATGATATCAGATTATTTGTAGTATGTTTGTTTCTGTGCATTATTTCTTTCTCATTTCTGTTCCGACTGCTCTGATGTAAGCTCCAAGCTTCACTGACATATAACGTATATTGTAATTATTTCCCAGCAGTCGTGAGTAAGATCTGCACAGATCCACTCCTCCCGTTAGTCATGTGTAAAGGAACTGAAGGTAATGTGTTTTTCAGGGAGGCATTTAAGTTATTAATGACTTCTGTAATGTAGCTCCATACTAAATATAAGCCTTCACGTTATCTCATCTTGGTTTTAAACACTACTTATTTTGGAACTGTGGGAAAAAATGTTTTCTCCAACGTCAGCAGTTTTCGAGCCCCACTTTTCCCTCCGTTATCAGATGTGGTCTTGTTTCAGTGCAGTTTGCTCACACATTACACACATTTGATTGTTTTTATGTTTAAGACTCCAACTTCATCTCTGCTTGGTTACTGTTTAATCTGCTGCATATTTTCCCAGTCGTCTCCTTGCTTTTGCTTTGTTTTCGTTCTTTAAAGAAATATATTGAAAACTTTAAGTCTGGAAAAGAAATGTGTTTCTAAATTATGGAATTTTTTTCTTCTGTGTGAAACTGTTTTGTCAGTTGAATTTGTGAAACTGCGCAGATGAAGTTCTCCTTTACAGTTTCAGCTCTGTCATCTGTTGGTTGATTAGAAAATAACAGAAGTTTGCTTCCTTTCTGACTCACAAGTGGGTTATAACGTAACCCACTTACACACAAGTTCATAAAAAAGTCAATTTCTTTTTAATGGACATGCTGTTTTCTTTTTCATACATCACTTCATAAGACCTTGAACAGAGCAAAATGTACTTTTATTCATTTTTCATTTAAACAAACATTTAAAAAAACAGAGAAAAAAAAAGCCTGTAACGATGTCCCCTCCTGTTATTGTGCTTGTGTTGTTCTCTCTCATATGTAAGTCGCTTTGCATCAAAGCATCTGCTAAATGACTGTAGAATAGAATAGAATAGAATAGAATAGAATAGAATAGAATAGACCATGTTTCGGGGCGAGCAACCAAGGACGCAATGCCAAATCACTTAGAGGAAATAACTGATGTAATGGGTTAAATGTTAACTCAAGCAGGAGCAACAAGAGCTTTATTGTTAACCTGCCTGGATCATGAGCAGTCATCGATAACGGTTGCCGTAGTGAGGCCACCAGGTTAACGTGCGACTTCATTTCGGCATGTCAGGTATGCAGCCACTTAAGATACTCCGGACTGATCATGCATAGAGAAGAAGGGGAGCTTGAGAAAAGTAACGTAGAAGTTACTGGGCTGGAAAAGTGAACGAACTTTACAAGCCAGCTGCTAGTTGTAAAAATTGAAAAAAATAGTAGAAGTGCTAAATTCTTACCTGATTCTGAGTTTTTATCTAATGGAGTTTCAAACTTCTGTCCTGGAGGTTTTAAATCTTTCCCTGCTCCAACACACTTGACGGAGATCAGTGTGTCATCGTGCAGAAGTTGCCCAAATAAAGTATGGATCAGGGAATCAACTATAACCTGCAGGGTGGTTTGACAGCGTTGATCTAATTCTTTTCCTGTTAGTTTCTATTGTTTTTTATTACATTTGACAGAACACAAAATCACTTTTTAAGATTCATGTAACCATTAATATGTTTTTAGATTAAAACTTTGACAGTAAAACCACAGCAGATTGCAGGTTTTCTCTCTGTGTGTTACTGGAAATCTAAAAACAAGGTAGTTTAAATCACTGGAAAGCAATATTTCTAGAAATAACATATTTCCAAATGTCTACTGTTAAGGTAGTTGGTTCTTTATTGCTGTCTTTCAGCCGGTTTAGATTTGCAAGAAGAAAAATTTCATAGTTTTAGCAACAAAACAGAAAATGAAGTCATGAACAGTTTTGGTTATTTTAGTTTCAGTTTATGTGTCAAATTTCTAAAACAATTTTCCCAGCTATGATTTATAATCCTCTAATATCAACATCATACTTGTCTTTGTGACCAATTTAATTTTTTTAATTCCCGATATCAGTAAAAACCCTTTGATTGTTCAGCCACTTTGCCCTGACTTAATCATTTAAGCATAACAAAGGCACCTAACACAAGTGATGAACTGGTTTTGTATTGATATGTATGGTAATGCCTGAGTTGCAGCCTGTTGCAAAGATTTAATCCAGTCCAATTCATTAGTTGTATCTATAAAAAATGATGCCACAATTGCACAGAAATAAAATGTTTTCGTACAAAGAAGTTCCTTCTTATTGGGTTTGGGGAAGAAAACGTGTTATATATCAGCTCAGCGTGCAGCACCGACTTATAAAAATGAGGAAAATAAACAAGTGGAGGACAAAAAAGATGTAGATGACCTCTAACATCTATCTACAGCAGAGCCTGGGCCTCAACTTTACTGAAGCAGTGTGGGATCATCTGAACAGAGAACAGAACAACAGGCAGAAACATGGAAGGAAGAACTTCTGAAGGTCCTTCAGGAAGCCTGGAGAACTATTCCTGTTTAAATAAATCCCCGTAACTCTTCTTTGTTTAGTTAAGAAATAAGGAGAGCCTGGAAATTCACAGTCCAGACACAGTTTGACACATAGACACAGTTATATTATAATAATTCCACCTTTTCTAATGTCACATAAACAAAGTGACTGTCTTTCATTCAGGATACACTCAGTCCAGCTGTGTGGGACTGTTTCATGTAGTCCAGCCACAAAGAAGAAGCTGCTTTTTATACACAATCATGCTGATTGGCTCGACCGCAGTCTGCTATGCTCATGCTTTCTGTTGTTGGCTGCACATTTAACTGTATAATAATAATAATAATAATAATAATAATAATAATGTGTGGTGTCTTGTAAAAACTGTCCCAAAAGATACAAATCTGTCTTCTGTGGAAGTGGTTGTGTGACTTGAGCCAGACTTGAGTGTTTTATGTTATTGTTGGTAATTATGGGCTTGAATTTGTGCATGAGTGAGATTGCAAAGTGATTTAAGTGGTTATCCCCTTATCTGAGGTCTTTCAGTCCACCAAGTTTCATAGAGAACCCTCTAAGGTGAAAATCTGTTCATGAGTCATTGAAGAGAAAAGAGAAACTCCACCTTAGCTTTTAAGTTTATGTTTCCACTTGTTTTCCCCAGGAATCAGATTTTTTCTTTTAATTAAAACATCAACAACTCTTTAAAATATCTCCTCTGCACATTTAACTGTATTATAATAATAATAATGATAATGTAATGTGAAATGTTAAGTGAGAGGCGAAAGCATGAAGGAAAACGTGCGTTAAAGCAGAAAAACACAACATAAAAAAAGGACATTTCTAAATGTGACAGTGATTGCAAAAGCGAAAGCCTGAGACGTAGACACCTCTTTGTCTCCCTCATGAGTATTTATAGGATCAGAAACCAGACTAAAAGAAAAAAAAAACATATGTTGTTGTTTTTCAGACTTTTGTTCAGTTTCTTTCCCTTTTTTTCTAAAACAGAAACCCAAATTTTCCCATACACCCTAAACATGACGCAGTCTGTTTGTTGAGCAGAGCTGCATGTAAAGGGAATCTTCACCTCAACAGATGAATGAATCACTGAACAAATGAAGTTTCTTTTGACTCATTGCTGCCTTTGTTTGTCTGTCTTCCTCTAGAATCGCCACAGGAGCGACAATCAAGTTAACAACCGAAAAGTTCAAGTGCTGATTGACAGAAAGTAAGTTTTAACCTTTAAATACACATTTGTTTAAAGGCTGGAAATGAATAATCCATCATCTAAAGGAGGAAAAGATCTCCACACTGAATCTCTGACTGGGACATTACCTGTTTTGTTTTTCCATCCCATGTTAAATCAACCATATCTCACATATTGGAAATAGCAGACATCAGGTCAACAGGAAGTGTTTTTCACCATCCTGCAGCTACTTCCTGTGGCTGCACAGCAGAGACGGAGACCCAGTATGCCATGAAAATTCAGGAATCCTCAACAAAACTGCGTAACATGAAAGTATGAATCCATCCTGCTGAAATAACCTTAAAAAAAACACTAAAAATATTCCATCACATCCCAAAAAGTCAAGGTAGTTATATGTCATATGCTCAGTTACATTTGTACCAGTTTACCGTTCCTCATTCACCAGTCTGTCCAGTATGAAAACTCGCCATAAGACTCTTTTTCTCATCGGCTTTTAAGTTTTTATTTGCTTCTATTTGCTTTTATTTGTTCATATTGAGCCTTTTATTTAATTTTCTTATTGATTTTTTAACATTTCAGGTGTTTTAGCTGCTATTTGACATATTGTACAGCAGTTTGTGTTGCCATAGCTGTTGTTAAAAGGGCTTTATAAATCCAATTTGGATATGGTAGTAATAGTAGTAATAATGCAAAAAAGTTCAAATGGTAGTAAGATAAGAGAAAATATACTAAACAAACAGTATAGTAGAGAAACCAGTGTAAGTTTTACAGTTAATTCAGGAGACTGGTTATTAAGTGACTGCATAGCACGGAGCTCGGCTATATGCATGGGTGTGAAAGGTATATTGGCAAATTAGCCACTTTAGTCAGCACTGGTGAGTCATACGTTATACTGCCAGTCACTGTAGAGTATAAGTACACTGCTCAATAAATTAAAAGGAACACGAAAACAACACAAAGTATTTCCAAGTCAACCACACTTCTGTGAAATGGAACTGTCCACTTAGGAAGCAACACTGATTGACAATCAATTCCACATGCTGTTGTGCAAATGGAATAGACAACAGGTGGAAATTATAGGCAATTGGCAAGACACAGCCAATAAAGGAGTAGTTCTGCAGGTGGTGACCACAGACCACTTCTCAGTTCTGATGCTTTCTGGCTGATGTTTTGGTCACTTTTGAATGCTGGCGGTGCTTTCACTCTCGTGGTAGCATGAGACGGAGTCTACAACCCACACAAGTGGCTCAGGTAGTGCAGCTCATCCAGGATGGCACATCAATGCCAGCTGTGGCAAGAAGGTTTGCTGTGTCTGTCAGCTGTGTCTCAAACAGTCAGAAACAGACTCCATGAGGTGGTATGAGGGCTCGACATCCACAGGTGGGGGTTGTGCTTACAGCCCAACACCGTGCAGGACGTTTGGCATTTGCCAGAGAACACCGAGATTGGCAAATTCTCCACTGGCGCCCTGTGCTCTTCACAGATGAAAGCAGGTTCACACTGAGCACATGTGACAGACGTGACAGAGTCTGGAGACGCCGTGGAGAACTTTCTGCTGCCTGCAACATCCTCCAGCATGACCGGTTTGGCAGTGGGTCAGTAATGGTGTGGGGTGGCATTTCTTTGGAGGGCCGCACAGCCCTCCATGTGCTCGCCAGAGGTAGCCTGACTGCCATTAGGTACCAGATGAGATCCTCAGACCCCTTGTGCGACCATATGCTGGTGCGGTTGGCCCTGGGTTCCTCCTAATGCAAGACAATGTTAGACCTCATGTGGCTGGAGTGTGTCAGCAGTTCCTGCATCATGAAGGCATTGTGTTATGGATTGGCCCGCCCGTTCCCCAGACCTGAATCCATTTGAACACATCTGGGACATCATGTCTCGCTCCATCCACCAACGCCAAGTTGGACCACAGACTGTCCAGGACTTGGCGGATGCTTTAGTCCAGGTCTGGGAGGAGATCCCTCAGGAAAACATCCACCGCCTCATATCCCTCTTTAAACCAAGGATCTCAAGCCTTGGTCCATGAGGCCAACTGTCCCTTTAAATCTCTTTTTCCTCTTTCTGATGCTCAATTTAAACTTCAGCAAGTCATCTTGACCATGTCAACATGACTAAATGTGTTTAGTTGCTGCCAAGTGATTGGCTGATTAGATATTTGTGTTCAGTAATTGAACACTAATCAAATGGCTGGTGAGTGCAACTCTGAATTTTATTTAAATGTCCATATATATATTTCAGTTTGGAGTATTTGCATGTATGTTGTGTCCTGAGCAGCAGATGTGCACTGTGTGAAACATCTGGACGGTGGCTCAAGGAACAGTTACCTCTCTGTTTTACTTACAGCTTATAAACTCCTTTATCTTTGACGATTATAATTATTATAAAGTTGAATCTGAAATCTGCTATGGAAGTAAAACTAGTTGTAGAAGATGGCAAAAAGAGAGTTAATGAGTTATGAAATTTAACGGATAAACTAAAAGTCAAAGCATCCTGATGATCCTTGTTAACATTTTAAAATGTAATGCAGCCATTGAATCAACTCTTTGTTTCCATCCATGTAAACATCAGATGTTTTAATGGTTAAAGTGATTTTTAATAGATGTAGTAGATCTTAAAAAGTTCTGAAAATACAGAAAGCTTTTGGTGTATTTCTGGATGCTTTTACAATCACGATTATGTGATTTAATCTCATAAAACATTGTGGAAGTTAGAAAACACAGCAGAACTAATGTAGATCTTTTTATAGCTGCTATAATATTTCCTCACCTCTGTTCACTGAGCTTCCCCTACGGTGTTTTGGAGGCTTAGAAAAGCTTTGAAAACGCTCAAATAGATCAGTATGTGACTCTTCAGGAAGGATCCCATTATGGTTCTTCATTTCCTCAGAGGAAACAACACTGTTTATTTCAGACATTTGCTTCCAGCACTTATAAAATGAAAGGAAGTCAAAGTTTATCATATAAATATAAGATATAAATGTTTCATTGCAGCCATAATAGAAGTTAAGTTATTACAAATGTAAATCTGTAACTTAAGACCTTCACAACTTTTAACTGGTTTGGGTCTGGCACGATGCAGCCAAGCGCTACAAACCATTGCTGTTACTGACAGGATGGCCATACAGGAAGCTGGCAGGAGCATGCAGTCAAGGAAAGTGGATTGTATTGGGATGACCTTGGTGTTCAGTGACTATTTATGGTCCCTTAGGCAGTTTCTTTCCTCATAATCTTCAAAAAGACGGGAAAAGGCAAAGTTTTACTCGACAGCATGTCAGGTTATACAAACACACACAGTTTAGATACACATTAACCGGCTTTGTTTCCTGTTGTCAGGCTGCGCAGTGAGAAATGGATGGACGTCCAGGTAGGAGACATCATCAAGCTGGAAAACAACCAGTTTGTCACAGTGAGTAAAACCTTTAAAACGACTGTTTCCAGATCTATATTTAGCCTTGTTTCTGAAAAGAGTTCACCTTGGTTAATTTTTTATTCATTTATTTAGTTATTTACATTTTCCATTACAAGCAGACAGACAGAAAGACACTAAATAAATATAAATACATTTTAATTAATTAAGAATAAATACATTTTAAAAAGTAAATTAATTTAAAATAAATAAATAATAGGAACTAAACAAATAAATTAATAGTAAAAAACAATAAATAAATTAATTGAAACTAAATAA
Organism: Telmatherina bonti; assembly: GCF_933228915.1. NCBI lineage: Eukaryota > Metazoa > Chordata > Actinopteri > Atheriniformes > Telmatherinidae > Telmatherina > Telmatherina bonti. The sequence continues at coordinate 7,677,877 of NC_136611.1, read as the reverse complement.
GAGGGCTGCACGGTGGAACAGTGGTTAGCACTGTGGCCTCACAGCAAGAAGGTCACTGGTTCGATCCTTGGCTGGTTTGGTCAGTGGCCTTTCTGTGTGGAGTTTGCATGTTCTCCCCATGTATGCATGGGTTCTTTCCAGGTACTCCGGCTTCCTCCAACCATCCAAAACACATGCATGATAGGTTAATTGGTCACTCTAAATTGCCCCTAGGAATGAGTGTGAGCATGAGTGGTTGTTCATCTCTCTGTGTGTGGCCCTGCGATGGACTGGCGAGCTGTCCAGGGTGTACCCTGCCTGTCGCCCAAAGCCAGCTGGGATAGGCTCCAGCTTCCCCGCAACCCTGAATTGGAATAAGTGGTTCGGAAAATGAATGAATGAATGAACTAAATAAGATCTGAAAAAATGCAACAAAAAAAAAAAAAAGACTGAATATATTTTCTTCTCTAATTCTGAAGAGTTTGCATAGCTGCATTGTCATGCAGGTTATTTTTTCATGTTTTCACATTTTTTTGCTACTAAATAAACCAAAAAAAGAATCAACAAACTATCATCTTTTCAATCAACGATGTGTTTGGATAAAGCTTTATTTCCTCATAACCTGAATAATTTCTTGTAAACTTTAAACCTTTTATTTTTAAGCATTTAAAGTGACAAATAAACACCATGTTTAGGCATAAACCTCATGTTTACTGATAGTTTGTGTTTTTTAAACATTGATGCCACACAATCATGTCATGTTAGGATCAGTAAACAGCCAGCAGATGATGGATTGTAAAGTCAGATGCTCCACATGTTGTGTGTCATTCTACCAGCATGATTAATAAGGTAAAATAATAAAACCCTTTCTGATTTAAGGCTGACCTCTTGCTGCTGTCCAGCAGTGAACCGCTCAACCTGGTGTATATCGAGACTGCAGAGCTGGACGGGTTGGTAGCGATCACAACTCTAAAGCAAAACTTTGTGTTTAATCGGATATGTAAATAATTCATTTATGTATTTTCTGCTTCCTTCTTGTTTTTTCATTTCCTCCTCAGAGAAACTAACTTGAAAGTGAGACAGGCCCTTCCAGTGACGGGAGATCTGGGGGATGATATTGAAAAACTAGCTGACTTTAATGGTAAAATCTGTGCAGGACAAACATAAACTTTGCCTTTTGGCACAGGCAGAGTTAATCCTAGGAAGGAACTGAAACATGTTTGTCTCTTCTCAGGCGAAGTGCGCTGTGAACCCCCCAACAACCGCCTCGACCGCTTCATGGGAACGCTAAGCTACGGTGGTCAGAAATATCCGCTGGACAACGAGAAAATTTTACTGCGAGGCTGCACGCTCAGGAACACCGACTGGTGCTTTGGACTGGTGCTGTTTGGGGGTCAGACACATGTTTTCATGACACTGATGTGAATAAAAGGAGGATCTATCGTGTGGAAAATCTTGTGAGCAGAGATGATTTGATATGCTTCATGTTTCTCTTGTGCAGGTCCAGAGACAAAGCTGATGCAAAACTGTGGGAAAACCACATTTAAGAGGACAAGTATAGACCGTCTGATGAATATCCTGGTCCTTTTTGTGAGCCCCTGACTTTATTATTTGTTTAATTTTGTATTTTATATTTATTTTGATCTCCATTAGCTGCTGGAGAACAGCTATTCTTCCTGGAACTATCCCAAGTTTTTTTACACAAGTTTTTTACAATACCTAAACAGTGATTAGAAATATTATAAAGAAATATTGATTTTCTAAGTTGTTATGTTTGATCAGTTGATTTTACCCCAATTATAAAAATGAATAAAAAAATAAAAATAAAGAAAAGGTGTACATTTCTGCTTATAGTTTTGTCTTCAATTGAATAATTACACTTAAATACAAATGAAAGAACTAGAAAAGCACTCAGAGAGTGCAAACCTCCGACAAGGTTTATTAAAAAGTTCCTGGATCCAAACAGCGATCCGGATCACCACCAAAAGAAAATCAGTTTTTCCTTTTCACATTTCCAACTCCTGAAGATTTAATCAAAATCCATCCATAACTTTTTGAGGTATTTTTAGTATGTTTTACTGTTAAAAACATAACCTCCTTAGAGGTAAATTTAGTTGAATCCATAGACATTATTTAAATAAAATCAATAATAACCAATAAAATTAGAAAAATAAGTTTTAATCCATTTCATAAATATTTAATATAAATATGATTTGAATAAATATAAACTTTTTAAATACATTTAAATCAAATAATATTTATTTAAATATATGATCATTTTATTTTTTAGATTGTGGCTTTCGAAATAATGAAATATTGATAATTTTATATTAAATAATTGGAAAACATTTTTTTTCTTAAATATATTTAGTTTATAAATGTAATTTATAACACTACACAGTGTTAAATATTAAATAATAAACCAATACATACAATATTTAAAATTTTATAAAATCATCAAGATAATTTTGGTTGAATTTCTTTTACAATAATGACATATTTAGCATTGCTGCTAAGTTGTTTTAGGCAATTCATTCACCCTACTGGTTAATGTTTCTTCGCCGTTTATAGACCCTCTAAAAGCTTTGATTTTTTTTTTTTTTAAAACCTTTTGGTGTGATGGTTTATTCAGGATTAAGGACTCAAACACAAACCGAATACGTCCATGAAAGACAGGTTAAACATTTCCACAGATTGGTTGAAAAGCCACATTTGTAAATTATAAATTGGAAATGTAAAACAAGAATTAATGAAAACAAAACAAGAAACTGCAGATGTAAGCCGGCAAAGAGCCAGAACAAATGACATCTAATTAAATTGGTTTATTTTGCAGCTTTCATCCATGAAGCATCACAAAGTACTTAACATATATTACAATCAACCAACAGAAAAAGAAAAAGAAAAAAAAAGTACAAATTTGCTAAACTACGAGTACTGATATAATAACAAAATTGTAAATGCAGCCTTCTGTGATCCTCTTGCAGATTTTTGGCTTCCTGGTCTTCATGTGCACCATTCTGGCAATTGGAAATTACATCTGGGAGATAAACGAGGGCTCGGAGTTCACCGTCTTCCTGCCGAGGGAAGACGGCAATACTGCTGGTTTCTCTGCCTTCCTCACCTTCTGGTCCTACGTCATCATCCTCAACACTGTGGTGCCTATCTCCCTCTATGTCAGGTAAGGCTTCTTAGCTTTCAGTGTCAACAAACAGTTGACTGGGGGGGGGGGTTGGCTCAAGTTGTGACAAATGAACAAACATATCTGGGACATCTGTCATATTTTATTATTTTTAATTAAAGGTGACTTAACTAAAGAGTTTTATTTTTTAATATGTGCATTTTATGAAGACTGTGTCATTAAATAAGTCCAAACCGAAACTAATAATTTCCAATAATGCATTGTGGATATCTTAAAACGGTACAAAAAGTAATTTCCATCCAGTGTTACTCTAAACTGGGTAAACAACTTAGTCTGGCTAACTAAGCCTGGTGAGTAGCAGGCTAGAAATCTCATTTTTGTGAAACCAGTCGTGCACAAGGTCAGGATAACCGATCATTTCAAGATCAGTCGATGCAGTGCTCAGAAAAACTGCGACAAAACCAAACTTTACATCACAAACTCCACAGCAGTGTTTCTCAATCAAGGTCCTCAAGTACTGCTGCCCTGCATGTCTTACACACGTTTCTACTCCAACACACCTTATGTAAATAACATAAAACATCAGAACAAAAGAGGACACGCTTTGTTTTTTACACGACTCACACAAAATGCATAAAAAGCAGCTTATATTTTCATCTTTGGGCAGTGTGGAGATCATTCGGCTGGGGAACAGCTTCTACATCGACTGGGACAAGAAGATGTATTATTCTCGCAATGATACCCCTGCAGAGGCTCGTACCACCACCCTGAACGAGGAGCTCGGCCAAATCAAATACATCTTCAGTGACAAAACCGGAACTCTCACCCAGAATATCATGATCTTCAACAAGTGCTCCATCAATGGAAAGTCCTACGGTAAGCTCCAAGTTGTCCAGAGATGTTATGATTACTACGCACTTAGTTTGTTTTGGTTTAGTCGACTTTTCCAGATGTGTTCTCCCTTGTGGAGACACTTTTAGTTTCACCCGTTCAACTGCTTGTTAACACAAATATCTAATCAGCCTATCAATGCATGTAGACCAAGGGCGTTTAAAATCAGTCCTTGAGGGCCGCTGTCCTGCAGGTTTTCCATGTATTCAATTCAATTCAATTCAACTTTATTTATATAGCGTCAAATCACACCAATGCCATCTCAAGACGCTTTACAGACAGAGAAAAAAACATAATGAAAGCCAATTCATAATAGCCTATTTAAGGAAACCAACAGATTGAGTTGAGTCCAACTCAATCTCCCATCCTGAGCAAGCACACTGGCGACAGTGGGAAGGAAAAAACTCCCTTTTAACAGCAGGAACATATTCCTGCTTCAACACACCTGACTCGAATTAAATGGACCTAACAGCTTATAAACTTCAGCACAATGACTCATGAATCTGAGTCAGGTGTGCTTCAGCAGAAAATCTGCAGGATTATGGCCGTCACGGACCGGAGCTGGACATCCCTGATGTAGACGACTTGATGAAGTTCAAACGGAGCAACAGAATGGTGAAGAAGGTGGCATGGTTGATGTTGCCAGATAGGATTTTCAGAGTGTTTCAGAAACTGCTGATCTCATTTCAGTTCAAAAAACTTTATTTATCTCTGACAAGCAGTTTAGTTTCGTCTTATAGTTAAAACCACAACAGCATTCAGACATCCGGGACGAGTCAGGGCATCAGGTCACAGGAATAGATTGCAGGTCATCAGTCATAAAAACAACACTGAGAGAAGATCTACTGGAGTTTTTACACACAAACATCTTGAGGATTTACAGAGAATGGTCGGAAAAAGAGAAAATATCCAGCAAGCAGCAGTTGTCTGGTTGATGTCAGAGGTCATAGGAGAGTGGGCAGACTGGCTGAGATGATAAAAAGAAAAACAAGTAGAAGTCAAATAAGCACAAATAAGCCAGTGCTGAACACACAACACGTCCAGCCTGGAAGCAGATGGTCTCCAGCAGCAGAAGACCACACTGGGTTCCCTCCTGTCAGTAAGAACAGGAAACTGAGGCTACAATTCACACAGACTCACCAGAACTGGACAATAGAAGATGGAGAAACGTTGCTGGTCTGATGAGTCTCCATTTCAGATCCACTTTCAGATCATAGAGTCAGAGTCTGGTAGATACATGACGAAAATATGGTCCATTGTGTCTCGTTTAGGCTGCTGGTGGCTGACAAATCTGCAGCATCGGTGTGATGCTTTATGTCAATATAAAGCTTAATATATGAGGAATGTTGGATTAGCAAGCATTAAGGCAGCCCTGATGCAAAAGTGCATTCAATGAGGTACCAGCAAGGTGTGCCTAAAATGTGACCAGTCAGTGTATGAAAGCAGTTGAATTCTTGCTTTTGTGGGTTTTAGTTTCAGTCAACCATTGTATTATTCGTTTCCTGAACTTTTAAGGTCTTGTTATTCCACAGGAAATGTTTTCAGTGGATTGGATTTATTATTTTCTTCCTCTACAGGAGATGTGTTCGACTACACTGGCCAAAGACTCGAAACCTCAGAGGTGAGTTGACATAGAGTCCTTTCCTCATAATAAAACAGAAAAAATGAGGGGGTTTTATGTGGCTTTAAATTGCATTTGATGTCATAATGTTGACACTTCAAAGCATTTTCTCATGCATATCAATGATAGTTGAAAGGATTTGTCTTTATGTTGTCATGCATCAATCAAGAATCACAAAGCTTTTGCGTGTCCTGTGTCTGCAAAAGTAAAAATAAATAAATAACACTTAAACACAACACAGAGACAATGGGCAAATCCAGTAATATTGGACATATGCAAATATTTATTTATGAAAAGACAAATGCAAGAGATATTAACATTAAATTTTGTCATAATGTCGTATTTTCTGAAGAGAGGAGCAGGTAAAGACAGTGTATTTCAAATGCTTATAATTCTTAAAAATGCCCTTTTTGAAAGTAAAATCTTATTATGTTTGGCACATAATACCATATTGCAGTAAATTAAATTATTTTTTATCATTATCATTGTTAGGTCCCATTTATCATAATTTACACATTTCCTTTCAGGTATTAATGTAATTATAACTCTGTCAAGATTACTGATATTTAAAAATACAGAGTGTAAGAATTACTGGGATAAAGATGGGCGTAGACATGACCTCATATGCCAATCACACTTGTGATCGGATGGTGGCCATCAAAGGTCAAAATTCCTCCAAACATAAATAAGTTTTCATATCTGAGTGAATCCAGTGGCCTCCAGTGCAACATGATTTTACTGCAGGTAACTACTTTTGTATCTTTTAAAGATGCATTACGTAACTTTCTTACCTTAAACCTCTGCGTTCCGGACTTGTTTGATGACACGATGACATCTATCATGTAGATTTCTGGAGCCGCTAGCGTCCCAAGACTGAGAAACCGACATTATACAACTTTATCATCCGAGACTTTGCGTGACTTTGCAGCAAAGTTTTGTTACACACACAAGTTTGAAAATGAATAGAAACATGCTGGCTGTTTGTGAACGCACAACGCTGCTCATTCAGCAAAGAAATGAACAAAGATTAAAAGAGAGAAAGAGACAAAACGTGTCATTGCAAGATCATCTTTTTCCTGCTGGAGAGAGCTAACAGTACTGAGGTTGGATATTAGTTGTTGATTGGGAGCGTGTGACGTGTAAAAAGGCAAAAGTTCTGTCATGTGTCTCTAAGGCGTTACTTCCAAATCAAACAAAGCTGGTACTGGTAGCTCAGGGGTTTCTCACTTTACACAGAACAGTTTGTCCATTCAGAGACACCGTAGTTAAAATGGTGACCAGACTATGGCAGATGCTATGTGTGAACTTCCAGCAAGTTGATATGAGTGGCTCGTTTTAAGCATAGACTGTATATAAAAAGATGGGCGGAGCCTCTGGGACGTCACCCGTAGGTTTCTGAAGAGCTGAATTGAAGCTCGGTGGGCGGTTCCTACCATCACCATTCTGGCAGGGGCATATACAAATACAAATACAAATATGGGCAAAAAGGTGGAGCTGAGAAGGGGGCTGTGAGCGTCATGGTGGATGATTGACATCAAGCTTTTTGTCGCTAAGAGCTAACCAAGCTAACCCGAAGATAACAGGAGCTAACCAGCTAATGGAGGTAAGCGGGCTAAAGCTAAGTCACATTGCTAACTGGCTAAAAACCGTGATTGTTCCACGTTTTTCTTACTTGAAACTGGAGATCGTGTACCTGTCAATCAAAAGGACACGCCCCTAAATATCCCAAATTTCGAGATTTAATTACTTTTAAATAGGCGAGATAGAAAAAAAATTCACTCCCCCCACAGTTGTCATGAAGGTAAACCTGACCTATTAAACCTAAAATGGATTTTTATACCAGGCTGTAAACATGTTTATTTCTGCTATTTATTATTATGTTATTTTTAACATGGGAGTCTATGGGGATTTGCTCTGTTTTGGGGCCCCTAGTGGATGAAGGGGGAACTGCAGTTTTATACACTTCGGCATAGGCTTCACTTTTAACTGCCGGGGGCTCCGTCTATCATTTATATACGGTCTATGGTTGTAAGTGAATAAAAACATAAACTACTGTATATATCAGTATAACACAGTTTTTCATTCTATATAATAAACTTTCCTTTGATTTTGTTACAGAATGAATCTTTAAATGAATCTTTAAACTAAAGTTTATCTTTGACATTAAAAGATTTAATCAGGGTCAAACAGGTTGGAATGAAGGAATGCAGAGCCAGATGCTAAACAGATGAAAAAACTGGTGTTTTTATTAAAACAGGATCCAAATTTTCCGTTTTGACATTTAGGGCAGGGAAGGAAAACACTGGAATGCTGACAAACAGACCATGCGATCTGTCAAGGCAGGGAATGGGAACACGCCTTAGGTAGCTGGGAGGGAAAGAAGACAGTAGGAGACAAGTTAGTACAGCTCAAAATAATTTCAAAATAAACCATAGCTCCACAAGGAATAAAAGTTACCCATAGTTTTCTTAGGGAAAGATTCCCCTGATTTCAGTGAATTTCTGTTTGATTCAGTGAATCAGAAAACTGTTTTTCCTACCAAACAACTCCCGTACGCCATCTGCACGTCTTCTCCCACCTCTCGCTCTACAGTATAAAGACTCGGTGGATTTCTCCTTCAACCCACTGGCCGACCCCCGGTTCACCTTCTATGACCACTCCCTGGTGGAGGCGGTGAAGCTGGAGAACCCTGAGGTCCACGCCTTCTTCAGACTGCTGGCGCTCTGCCACACCGTCATGGCCGAGGAGAAGAAGGAGGGTGAGAGCCTTGCAGTCCTGTTTCCTGAACAGATGAAATAGATGTATCTTGTATCCTGTTCTGATGGTGTTAAATGAACATTTCGCTCCTCCAGGTGAGCTTTCCTACCAAGCCCAGTCACCAGATGAAGGAGCTCTGGTTACAGCAGCCAGAAACTTTGGGTTTGTCTTCCGCTTGCGTACACCTGACAGCATTTCCATCGTGGAAATGGGAAAGGAGCGCAGTTACCAACTTCTGGCAATCCTGGATTTTAACAACGTCCGAAAGAGGATGTCAGTCATTGGTAAACGATGTCATAAGATCAGCTGCATGTTTGCATCATGGTTTCGTGTGCTGACAGTGTGACGCTGACGTGTTGTTGTGTGTTTGTGGAAACAGTCCGGAGTCCAGAGGGGAAGCTGTCTCTCTACTGTAAAGGTGCAGACACCATCATCTATGAGAGGCTGCATCAGTCCTGCAGCAAGCTGATGGACGTCACTACAGAGCACCTGAATGTGAGTGTGTGTTCGTCTACAAGCTAATGCTGCAGACTCTTACATTAAACCAGGACCATAGAAACCAAATCCCTCCGCTTCACCATCCACATCATTACACTGTGAACAAAGGTTTAAAGCTGGGTGGTTCCTTGTCCTGATAGTAGTCTGTACATGTTGTAATCATGAACAATAAGAAATATAGTTAGACCCCTCACTTTACTGTAAATCTGTCAAAACTCTGACCAATCCAAACATTTGGGCCGAATTGAAGTTGTTCATTTCTTATATTTCGTAGCTTCTTCACGGCTGAGAAAATGCAGAAGGGATTTCCCGACCTGGCTCGGTTTATTTGCCTCCCTCTACTAAACACCTGAGAAGGAGAAAATGGTTGGTGGAAAAAGCTGCGAACTAGAAAAGTCCTTGGAGAGCAAAAACCTGCGCCATGGCATTTAAAAAATTCCTGGATCCAAACAGTGATCTGGATCACCACCAAAATTAAATCAATTCTTCCTTTTCACATTTCCAACGAGTCCTGAAAATTTCATTAAAATCCATCCATAACTTTTTTTAGTTATCTTAAAAACAAACAGATAAACGCCAGTAAAAACATAACTTCCTTGGTGGAGGTAAAATAAAAAAGCCTTGGATCACACAAGGAGCAAAACCAGAGGGGGAGGAGCCAAGACAGGACGCCATTTTCACATCTTGCTAGCTCCCCAACATTACCTACCCCAGCTTTAAATATCTTCACCCTGGCTGAAGTCTTGTTTAGAATATTTGTTTTTTCTGAGCCAAAACCATGGGGAGCATTATGTCTACAGTATTATGCTCCTCATCTATAATGCCAAGGGTAGCGTTATATCTATAATACCCCCCTTGACAAAGTAAATTTGCTCAGCAGAACACAGCATCCAGACCATCATTCTGCTTGCTTACATGCTGGAAAAGACAAAAAAAAGGAACACCTGAAGTAAAAAACAGCTGTAGATGAGAAAATGACTCTTTGCTTTTCATTGATTCGCATTCAGAATTTTACTTCAGATGACCATTTTAGTTTTAATAGGCATGTCTTTATTTTCTTAAATCAGTACCCTTTTTTTTAAGGTTTCATTCATGTGTGGGGTCGTTGTCCTGCTACTGGAATCACAAAGCTTTTTACATAAATGAAATGGAATAAAAAACTAAGCTGTGGATGTTTAGACTTTGGAACAAATGTTTCCCTGTTTGTTTGATTTCTGGCCGTATCAGTCTTCATGTTGGCTTGACTACAGATAAACTACTGGGACAACATTTATCATGAAGAAGAACACGCTGAGAAAGAGTGTGGCTTGTTAACGTCTACCTTTAGGACAAGAATAAAGCTCTGCTCCGACTCAAACTTCTTTCTTGTTCAACTCATGTTTGCAGAAAAAGATAAAACAGATTATTTCTGTTTGTTCTCTTGACATCAGAACAAACGCAGCTGGCTCATGAGTTTCTCTTTGTTTATATCTTCTAAAGCCATCAGCGCTGCGTTTGTGTGTGTGTTCATCTTTAGAAGTATGTGCGTTCTGATCTGCAGGAATTTGCAGGGGAGGGTTTGCGAACTCTTGCGCTTGCCTACAAGGATCTGGACGAGGAGTATTTCCGCCAGTGGAGGCAGCGCCACCATGAGGCGAGCACCGCTCTGGACGACAGAGAGGGCAAGCTGGACCAGCTGTACGAGGAGATAGAGAAGGATCTCCTGGTGGGAAGAAAGAAATGATGGAGTTTTCTTCGTTTGGGTTTAGTTAAGATGCTCTGCTTGACGATTATTTACCTGAACGTTTGTGTGCAGCTGCTCGGAGCAACGGCCATAGAAGACAAGTTGCAGGACGGAGTGCCTCAGACCATCGAGCAGCTGTCCAAAGCTGACATCAAAATCTGGGTTCTGACTGGCGACAAGCAAGGTATCTGACCCCCTGCACATCCCATCAGCCCATATTTCATTCCCAAGTCAGCTTGTTACACTCTCCATGAGAAGTGAGAACCCTGTTTGTGATCTTGAGGCCCAAGAAGAAGAAAAAAGTTCTTGTTAGTCTGGTCCGTTGCTACTTCACAAGGAGCTTGGTCTGCAGCAGGGGAGGGATTACTGTGGGCTTTTCTGTTCAATCCACCTGGTTATTTTATATTTAACAAGAAACTTCAGCATGGCAGGTTGTGCACATAGCTGCGTCCACGTGTTTATAATTGTCCTCAAACGTCTTCATCCCTTTTCATGAAAAAAAGCGCTGAATTTACAACAATCACTCAAATAAATGGAGACTTAAAAAAAAAAAAAAGGAGCAATGACGAAAAAATGAGCTAAATTAGAATTTAGTGATATAAGACAATGTTTATTCATTTAATTGAGTTGAAGAATAAAAAGAAAACAAATTTAAAAAAATCAGTCCTGGACAAATTTGAGCATTTTTCTGATGAACAGTGGAACAAAATACCTGTCGACAGGTGCAGAAGTCTAAAGCTTGTTGCATACTCCACGAGAATCGAGAACTTTTTTCTTGTTCTCGAGGCTCCGAGAAGAAAATGATGTAATTTTGTTCTTGCGGACACATTTGAAGACAGTTCTCAAAACATCAAGCTGGCAGAACTTTTTTCTTGCAGGGCTCAGAGAAGTATCGTGTGATTGGTCGGACATTTGAGGTGGGCGTGGTTAACATGAAAGTATGAAGCGGAGTTGCTGCTTCCACGTTTTGCCGCTGCAGGTAAAACGGATTGTTTTGATAAAACAGTTGATCGAGGTGGTGAGAAAGTTCGAACATTTTTACATGTGGCATTAAAACACTCAGACCCAGCCACGTGCACAACCCGCCCTGCCGCGGACGAAGCTGCTCGTTAGATATGAAAATAGAAAAGCACTCGGACAGCAGAAACCTCCGCCAAGCACAATGTTAAAGGATCCTTTTTAAAAATTCCTGGATCCAACCGGGGATCAGGATCAGCACCAGAATTTAATCAGTTCTTCATTTTCACATTTCCAACAAGTCTTGAAATTTTTATAAAAATCCGTCCGTAACCTTTTAAGTTATCTTGAACACAAAGACGCCGGGAAAAACATGACCTGGTGGAGGAAACAACCGGGTTCATTGCTGGAGGATGTATGGACCTGACGAAAAAGAAGTTTTTTCTTGTTCTTGCAGCCTCGAGAACTCAGTTCTTGCTTCTCGTGGAGAAGCTTAACTGGGAGGTGCAGAAAACACCTGACTGGAGCGGAGACATCAAAGGATTGTTGAACAAAATACTAGTTTAGGAGTGATCGAACATATTTTATCCTAATTGTTTGCTTTTTTTCAAAAAAATGTCTCTTTTGAGCCAGAATTAGAAAATAATGTAATGATTTTATGACATTTTTATTTAGTATTACTTTTGTTAATGTCAGCTTATTTCCCAGGCAGCTGATTTTTCCTTTTTAAATGAAGGATATGGATACATTTGAGGACGACTGTAAATCCTGGATTGTATTAATGTTCGTACTTTCTCACCACCTTGATCAGCTGTTTTATTAAAACAATCAGTTTATCCAGCACCTACAAAACTGTGGAAGCGATCCACTTCCTGCTTTCCATGTAAACCACACCCACCTCAAATGTCCAGCCAATCACACGATCTTTTTCAGAGCCCCACAAGAAGAAAGTTCTGCCCGCCTGAACTCTCTTTAACCATGACCATGACAACAGAATGACGTCCTTAATGAGAAAACGACAAAAGTTCTCGCTTCTGGTGGAGTTTCTGGCAGTTTTTAAACAACTGAGACATTTCAGCATCTTGTGGAAAATGTTAGCTCTGTTTTAGCATCACATGCCAAAGCAAAGCACCCGCGCTGTTCTGATCCTCTCCGTCTGTTGAGTGACGCTGATTTTGTTTTACAGAAACTGCAGAAAACATCGGTTACTCCTGCAACCTGCTTCGAGAAGAGATGAACGAGATCTTTATCGTCTCGGGAAACTCGCTCGAGGATGTCAGACAAGAGCTGAGGTTAGAGGGAGTTTTAAAGGCCATGTGTTTTTCTGCTTCAGAGCTGCATACGTGTATTAATTCATCAACATTTCCACCTCCGTGTGAGCAGAAATGCTCGCACCGCCATGAAACCAGATGCAGCAGAGAATTCGGAGTTTTTGCCGGTTAGGATTTTGGGTAACGGAGTGAAAGTGGTGATGGACGAGGTAGTTAGTGGAGAGTACGGCCTCGTTATCAACGGACACAGTCTGGTACGTCTCAAATTATAACACAATATTTAGTTGTTGATTTAGTAGAGTTTAGTTCATTTTTATTTTATCACTATTTTATACACTTATTTTTTTAGATAATGATTCAGAGATATGCTTATTTATTTATTCTGACTTGTGTATATTTATGTGGCTTTTTTTGTCTTGAAAGTCACGTTTTAATTTTTTTTTTACCCAAATACTTCAATTTTATTCACTTCTTTCTTTATAGTTTTGTAATTTTTGCTCTTATTTGTTCTTGTTTTTATTGAATCTTGGTTTTTACTTTTTAGCTGTTTAAATCCAGACGTTTTCTGTTTGCTTCTTGTCTAGACGTAGCAGCTGGAGGTCGGATTGGGCTTCTTATTTTTTCTGGATTTGTCTGTTTTTTTGTTTTTTTTTTTAGATGTATTTCTTTTTGTAGTACGGGAATAGTTTATCTGGGTTTTTATAAGTACTGTTGTGATTTTGGCAGCCCAGACAGTTTTCCTTTCCACATTTCCCTTCTGTTATTTTGTCTCCTTTTTACCCTTCTGTTTCACTTTTTCTCCCCGTTAGGTTGGCATTAGAATATCAGGGATAATAAATAAATAAAACTCCAGACACCATAATAAAAGGGATCTAAGGTGTTAAGGGCAGCCATATATACAAGGTGCAAATCTGTTTTGGGGCACCAACCATCATTCTGCAAGATGCTTGACAGAACAGGGTTAAAAGAAAAACACTCCAGTGTTTCCAGTGTTTTATCTCCAGGTATGCAGGCAGGACCAACACCAAGGTGGGGGGCAGGGGCTTGTATGAATCCTGACTTGCCCCGATCTGGGTGGTTCCCATGGTGACGGCTGGGGGGGCTCCTGGTGTGAATGGATAGTTTGCATATCATTTCCTCACCTGAACATCAAGCTGAATATTAATTTCCACTTAGATATTAATATTGATGTTTAGTTAAAGAAGCAGAAACAAGAGGTTGGAGTTTATGTTTGTGCAGGTTGGGGTGCCTGTGTTGTCTGTGTGTGTGTGTGTGTGTGTGGGGAAGGGAGGAGTGTCAAGCATTTGTTTTTAAAAGTTTGCTTCCCCTGCCGTCCACCAGGCTTTCGCCCTGGAGCGCAGCATGGAGCTGGAGTTCCTGAGGACAGCGTGTATGTGTAAAGCGGTGATCTGCTGCAGGGTGACGCCTCTGCAGAAGGCTCAGGTGGTCGAGCTGGTCAAGAAATACAAGCAGGTGGTCACGCTGGCCATAGGAGACGGAGCCAATGATGTCAGCATGATTAAAGGTACGAGCAGGGATACTTTAACTCAGACTTTTAGCTTTTATTTGGTTAAAAAAAAGAAACTATGCAACATCTGTAAGTTCTAGTTCAATCTAAATATAAACAGCACCCTCTGGAGGTATCAAGATAAATTTCATGTAAACTGTGTTCTCAAATGTTTCTGCAAGATTTTAAATCTTTTTTTCAGACCTCCAGTTGAACAAAACTATGACTTCATGTTCCTGATAAACCCACAGTCATCTTCAAATACCTTATTTAGGACTCTTAGGTCCTCTTCTCAACTATTGCTGAAGGTCTCATTGGCCAGATTAAAATCCAGGGGTGATAGAGCCTTTTCTGTTGGTGCTCCTAAGATATGGAATAACCTTCCCCTTCACATCAGAGCTGCTCAATCTGTCTCTGATTTGAAGTCTGTCCTTAAAACCCACTTCTTTGCGCTGGCATTTGGTCATACCTGAACTTTTTCTTGTGTATTTTAATTTTTTTTTAACTTTTTTTTTTTAGATTTTTATGTGACCAGATTTTTTTTTTTTTTTTTTTTTTAATGTGCAGTGTTAAATTTAAATTGTGTAGGGATTCAACTCCATATTGACCTGAAGCATCAAGCATTTCCTGCAGAGTTGACTGCAGATTACAGAATCTCCTGTTGCACCTAAAGTTCAGGGATGCCCAGCTCCAGTCCTTGAGGGCCACAATCCTGCAGGTTTTCCATGTCTCCCTGCTCCAACACACCTGACTAATCACTCATTGTGCAGAACTTTATTGGCTGTTGGATCCATTTTATGGAAACCTGGTGTGTTGGAGCAGAAATACATGGAAAACCTGCAGGACAGCGGCCCTGAAGGAGCGACTTTGGACACTCCTGCCAAAGCTACTCTGTTGGACTACAGTGAACTCGGCGTCATGTTGAAGAATGCAGTTGTAACTTTCTGACATGGTGCATCATCCTGCATGATGTAGAAACCAGTAGAAGGGATGGTTAGTAGGGCTGTGACGATATGCTTTTGTCCCGATTCGATTTGATTTTTTGGGTGCCGATTATCACAATTCTTCTATATTGCTAATTTTTGTAGATAATAAACAGAAAATGTATGAAACTTTTTTTTTTGCTTGTCATTTTCCTTGATTTCAATTGGGAAAAACAACACAGTAGCCAGATCATCATCCTGCTGCTATAATACCCAAGAAGACAAGTTAAAAAATCAAGAAAAACAACAAAAATTACACATATTTTGTCATGGATTATTTTTATTTATTTGAAAAATAAATAAAATTCCTGATTTTTGATTTTTCGATTCAATTTTCCCACCCCTAATGGTTAGCAACATACTTCTACTGCTGCTGCCCATCTGCTTCAAAGTTGGACATGTTGTGTGTTCAGAGATGCATTTCTGATTTCTTTGGCCTCTGCCAGGGTTGGTTTGACTTTCTCTTGCCTTTTTTATCACCTTCAAAAACACTTGTACACGTTTGTGTCGACATGCTTAAATTCACCGAGTTGCTGTTATTTAATTGTCTGAAAAGCGAATAAAGCGGTTTGTGAGAGTAGATGAATAAGTTTCCCTCCCCTCAGACTCTTTCATCTCTTCTCTTTGTCATCCCAGCGGCTCATATAGGCGTGGGCATCTCAGGCCAGGAGGGCATGCAGGCTGTGCTGTCCAGTGACTACTCCTTCGCCCAGTTTCGCTTCCTGCAGCGCCTCCTGCTGGTGCACGGCCGCTGGTCCTACCTGCGCATGTGCAAGTTCCTGCGCTACTTCTTCTACAAAAACTTCACCTTCACCTTCGTTCACTTCTGGTACGCCTTCTTCTGCGGCTTCTCTGCGCAGGTAAGATGATGAGAGCGAAGGAGAGTCACAAACACAAAACTCGGTGCAACTGGAGGATTTCTTTCCTCCACCATGTTTTTACCGGAGTTTATCTCTTTGTTTGTCTGTTTGTGTTCAAGATAACTCAAAACGTTATGAACGGATTTTCATCAAACTTTCAGGAGTTGTTGGAAATGTGAAAAGGAAGAACTTATTTAATTTTGGTGGTGATCCGGATCACCATTTGGATTTAGGAGGTTTTTAAAGGATTCTTAAACATTTGTGCTCTCCTAGTGCTTTTATAGTTTATCTTATATTTACAAAATAGAAGTTTTAAAGGTGACCCTACAAATTTGTTCTGGATTTGGATTTTTCTTGGTGGCCCAGTCTACCCAAACAGAGCATTTTTGCATTCAGGAACTTGCTGGTTTACCCCCAAGAAAGTGTTTACATGTTGTATGTACACGATATGATTATGATAAACTAGAGAAATAAAATCAGTAAAGAAAATTTATTAAAGAAGCTCTGCTTGAAAACATGTTTTAGGATTTGTTTGTTTTGTTTACAATTGTTGAAAGTAGGTTGCTGTTCAAAACATTTTTATTCATAAAATTAATCAAATCAAACTTTATTTGTATAGCACTTTTCATACAAAGCATATCAAAGTGTTTAACATTAAAGAAATTAAAAACAGTTTCACATTAAAAAAAAAACACACACACACACACATTACCCACACACACACACACAACCCAACCCTCCTGACCATTAATGCCAAAATAAAAACTAAATATTTCGCAACTTCACTCAGGCAAAAGCAGTATTTTAAGCATTTAAGCTAATTTAAGCCAAGGCTGCCAATGCTATGTAAATATGGCATCAAAGTCTTTTTTTTCCTCTCTCTGACCGATAAGACGCCTCGTAGTCGTGAGCTGGAGGAGGAAACAAAGAGGCACAATTCAGAGGAAACCAAAAAAAAGTACAGATTAAAAAAAATTTTTTTTTTTTAAAGTCACATGTTAAATCACGTTAAAAAACAAATAAACCCCCAAAAACCTCCTTGAGACAATAAAGCTAAATGTAGAAGCAGAATCTGTTTGTGCAGAACGTCTTCTCAGTAATTCAGCAGCTTGTAGAGTCACATGGAGTAATTGTATAAAGTCATCAGTCTGTTACATCACTGTGTGTCTTCATTCAGATCACTGAGGTTTGCAGGAACTCTTTCTGCGCAGCATTTCAGTCAGTTTGAGGAATCCAGACTCTGAGTCCATTTTAATACTTTAATCATTTCATTTTCAGCCAGTCTGTTGGAAATTTGCTGCTGTCGATGTCCTGGTGTGTGATCCAGTTTTAGACAAAAGGGGCTAACAGGGCACGGGTGAGGGTGGGTGTAAGGGGACTATGGATGTGTGTGTGTGTGTGTGTGTGTGTTTTATCTATTTTGATATAAATTGTTTTATGCGAAGCACTTTGTATTGTTTTTAAGCATGAAAAATGCTATACAGATAAAGTTTGATTCGATTTGAACTGATTTGGTTTTAAAGGTTTACGCTTGTCTCCAGAGTTTTTGGTGTTCAGAGGACAAAGGGGACTCCATGGCTGCAGGGTGTCCAGGTCCTGCTGCAGAACAAGCCCGAATCATCAGCCCTCCACCACCATGTTTGTTTAGACATGCTGTGAATTACAACCAAGCATCTCTGCTCTGGTCTTCTCTTGTTTATTAGTTGTTTTTGTTGTTGTTTCTTAGCTTCTTTGCGTAGTTTATCACAAGGAGAGTTGGACCCGAGAGGTTTCCAGTAAGGAAGGTTAAACAGGTTTATTTAGGATGTTAGACCAGAGTAGCAGACATTGATGGCTCAGGATTCCAGGTGGGGCGACGAGCGGGCAGACAGGTTTCATATCAGGCTGTTTAGGCTGGAGGGGAAGGAAACACCATGGTTGGAACAATCCAGCATCGAATGTATGTATGCATGTATTATTCTTTTGTCCTTAATGTTACATGTCTGGCTGTCAAACCTTGGACGAGCTGGCTTGAACTTTGAATATCCCTCGGGGATGAATAAAGTATCTTTGATTTGATTTGATGACGATCAGACTGGCGTTTAGAAGCAGATGAGGCGCAATAAACCTGATTCCTCTCAGCTGTGCTCTTTAACCACAGCCTAGGCCTCCTGTAAACACCAAAAGGAGGGAGAAACACACAGTAGCTACCTCTCATCAGTTCACTTCTTGCACCTTAGTTACCTTCTCTTCCTGTGTAATTTAGTGAAGCTGGTCCAGCTGAGGACTGCTTAGTTTTGCTTCCTGGCCTTGTTCTTCATCAGGTTTTTGGTCTCATGTGCATCAACAGACATGAGGAACCAGCAACAACTCCAGGTTGTTTGCTGTCTCTTCTGTTTTCTCTCGCTCGTCATGAATTCCTCTGGTTTCATCATTGTTGTTTCCTTCCTTTCAGCCAGTTGACTGGATCGTTTTCCAGCTCTTCCTGTTTTCTTGTTTGTTTGGAGTTCCGGCCGTTGGATTCCCTGCTTCATCTGGCTTTTCTGTCCTAAACTCGCCGTAACTTCATCCTCCTGCTCCGTCCTTCACTTTGCTCCTTCACCCATCCAAAGCTCGATGTTCCAGCAGCGTTTTGATTCTGATTCAGCTTCGCTAACTTGAGCTGTTGTCCTGTCATGCCTGAGATTTAGAGAGTCTGAGATGTAGCTCTCTTTTTTTTGTATTATTTGTTTTTTGGAGTTTCTCTGAGCGTTGCACGGTCTGACTTGGGGGTGAATCTACTGGGAAAACTTATCCATTTGTGATGATTCTTTTATTTTTCCTGCAGTCTGAATTGTTTAGAAATGGTCTTTTAACCCTTCTCACATGGATCGTCAGCAACATTGACTTTATGTAAGATTGTTTCTGAGGCCTTTCCTCCTTGGCATTGTGTCAACATGCACCTGAATGCTTAATTAAACAGATTATTAAGTTTAGGATATGATTGCATTTTTTATAAATGTTAAACTAGATAAGCTGTGTGAATCTGACTGGTTTTATCGTGCCGTATCTCTAATAAAGCTCTTCCTCTGTTTGCATTCCAGACTGTGTATGATGAGTGGTTCATCACCCTCTATAATCTGGTCTACACGGCTCTGCCTGTGCTGGGAATGAGTCTTTTTGATCAGGTAATGTGCCGGTGTCTCCGTGGAGCAGGAAACAACAAAGCAGAAATGTTTCTTCACGCTCAGACCTCTCGTCTTTGTCTCCACCTGCTGGACAGGATGTGAATGACGTGTGGAGTTTCCAGCACCCTCAGCTCTACGTTCCTGGCCAACTGAACCAATACTTCAGCAAAAATTCCTTCTTTAAGTGTGCCCTTCACAGCTGCTACAGCTCCCTGGTGCTCTTCTTCATCCCCTACGCAGCTTTGCAAGACACGGTGAGGGACGACGGGAAAGACGTTGCAGACTACCAGTCCTTCGCCCTCCTCACTCAGACATGTCTGCTGTTTGCAGTGAGCATCCAGGTACAAGGAAACGCTTTATATTTGAAATTATGTGCTTACCTTTCTATATGCATATGATCTAAATGTTCTTTTTTGACTCTGTGTGTGTGCAGTTGGGATTGGAGATGTCTTACTGGACGGCCGTGAACACGTTCTTTGTTTTGGGCAGCCTGGCCATGTACTTCGTTGTTACATTCACCATGTACAGTAACGGCATGTTCCTCATCTTACCGTCGGCCTTCCCATTCATCGGTGAGTTGTAAACTTCACCGTCTTCTTTTTCTGCTCCCTCACCGCTAACGTCAGCAGTGTGATTCCAATTATGACTTCAGCGCCAGTTCCTGAATTGCATTTGGTATCTTTATATCTGCCTTACAAAACTGGGTTAGAAGCAAACTTTTTTTGCATGATCCGATTTTCTGCCTCATGAATATCATCTGCAGTTTCCCAGAACTCGCTAACGTGTTTGACCATGATGAGATTAGGCAGGTTAAAGACCCAAATGCAGGACACATGCAAGACATGAGGCTGTGGGAACAGAGGGCTGTCTGACAGGAAACTGAAAGGTTCAGCTGAGGGTGGCTAAAGAAGCCCAACACTGAAATGCTTGCCTAAAAGACACGATGATGAGGAGAGACTAGACTTGATGCATAGATAATGAACTAGGGAAACAGGACACAGGTGAAAACAAAGCTCTTAATGACACGAAGGAATGACTAAAATAAGACACGAACTGAGACAAATATTCAATTCAAATTTTCAATTCAACTTGATTTATATAGCATCAAATCACGGCAATGCCATCTCAAGGCGCTTTACAGACAGAGGGGAAAACATAATGAAGGCCAATTCATAACAGCCTATATAAGGAAACCAACAGATTGAGTTGAGTCCAACTCAATCTCCCATCCTGAGCAAGCACACTGGCGACAGTGGGAAGGAAAAAACTCCCTTTTAACAGGAAGGAAACCTCCGGCAGAACCCGGCTCAAGGACAGGCAACCATCGGGGGGGGGGGGGGGTGGGGGGAAGAGAGAGATAAAGAGAAAAAGAAAGAAGCTCAGTGTATCAGGAAATGTCCCTCAGCAGTCTAAACCTATAGCAGCATAACTAAGGGATGCTAACCATCCCTAGCTATAGGACTTATCAAAAAGATAAGTCTTCAGCCTAGTCTTAAAGGTGGGGAGGGTGTCTGCTTCCCTAACACTAACTAGGAGCTTATTCCATAAGAGAGGGGCCTGATAACCAAAGGCTCTGCCTCCTGCTCGGCTCTTTGAGACTCTAGGAACCACAAGTAAGCCTGCAGTTTGCGAATGAAGTACTCTGCTTGGTATATAAGGAACTATGAGGTCTTTGATATATAGTGGTGCCTGGTTGTGGAGGGCTTTATATGTAAGGAGAAGGATTTTAAATTCTATTCTAGATTAAGCAGGCAGCCAATGAAGAGAGGCTAAAACTGGAGAAATATGATCTCTCCTGCTGGTTCTGGTCAGGACTCTGGCTGCAGAATTCTGGATCAGCTGAAGGGTTTTCAGGGCATATTTAGGACAGCCCAGTAATAGAGAGTTACAGTAATCTAGTCTCGAAGTAACAAAAGCGTGAACCAGTTTTTCTGCATCCCTCTGAGACAGAGGGATGCCCTAATTTTGGCTATATTACGTAAATGAAAGAAGGCTGTTTTAGGGTTAGTAACCTGCTTAATATGTGGGCCAAAGGACAGGTCAGGACAGGTCAGGGTCAAATATTACTCCAAGGTTTCTCACTGTAGCACTGGAAGCTAAAGTAATGCCATCCAGGTTCATTACAAAACTGGAAAATTTAGCTCTGAGTTTTTCAGATCCAACGAGAATTACTTCAGTCTTATCTGAGTTTAAGAGGAGAAAATTTCTAGACATCCAAGTCTTTATGTCTATGAGACAATTTTGTAGCCTATTGGGCTGATTTGTTTCATCTGGTTTAAAGGATAAGTATATTTGAGTATCATCTGCATAACAATGAAAGTTTATTCCATGCTGTCTAATAATTTTGCCTAAAGGGAGCATATATAGCGTGAAGAGTATTGGTCCAAGTACAGAACCTTGAGGAACTCCATGACTTACTGTAGTTTGGGAGGAGGACTTGTCATTTACATGAACGAACTGAAGTCTATCAGATAAATATGATTTAAACCAGCTTAACGCTGTACCTGTAATTCCAATCACCTGTTCTAGTCTTTGTAACAGAATGTTATGATCGACTGTATCAAATGCAGCACTAAGATCAAGCAAGATAAGTACGAACACAAGTCCTTTGTCTGAGGCCATAAGAAGGTCATTAGTAACTTTCACCAGTGCTGTCTCAGTACTATGATGAGCTCTAAATCCTGACTGAAACTCCTCGCATAAATTATTTCTGCTCAGGTGGGCATGTAGCTGAGCTGAAACTATTTTCTCCAGAATTTTGGACATAAACGGGAGGTTAGATATAGGTCTATAATTTGCTATCACCTCTGGATCCAGAGATTGCTTTTTAAGTAAAGGCTTGATTACAGCAGTTTTAAATGATTGTGGTACATATCCTGTCACTAAAGACATATTGATAAGACTTAGTAGTGATGTATCAATTAAAGGGAAAATGTCCTTAAAGAGGCTCGTTGGGAGAGGGTCTAAGATACAGGTGGATGGTTTAGATGAAGCTATTATTTTAGTTAATTCAGAGGGTTGGACAGGACAGAAACTATTTAGACACAAGTCAGATCCTGGTTCTAAGGATGCTTCGGAGACCACAACAGGCTCAACATTATAGGTAGAAGGAAGAGTATTGTGAATTTGATCTCTAATAGTGTCAATTTTATTCCTGAAAAAATACATGAAATCATCACAGCTAAGTGAGAAAGGAATACATGGCTCCACAGGGCTCCGGCTCCTAGTAAGCCTAGCTACAGTGCTGAAAAGAAACCGAAATATAAATGCAAAATAAATAATCCGCAGAAACCCTGAGCATGAGGAAAGTAGATAACAGAGAACATGAACAGTTAAGACTGATCAAACTAATCCAAACTAATCAAAGTTTAAAGTATTTTCCCTTCACTTCAAATTAAGACAAACTAGAAAAAGCATCAATTTTTTAATAGAATAAAGGTTTCTCTGTTAAAGCAGATTCATGGGTCTTGACTTTCATGCCTTCAGACCTGAGAGACTGGGTTAAGTCCTGGTTACTGGGTGGTTTTCAGGCGTGCCCAGCTCCGGTTCTCAAAGGCCGTAGTCCTGCAGGGTTTCCATGTATCCCTGCTCCAATACACCTGACAAAAAAATCACTCCTTGTGCAGAACTTTATTTGCTGTTGGATTTAATAGAAGCCAGGTGTGTGAAGCAGGGATACATCAAAAACCTGCAGGACAGTGACCCTCGAGCCCTGACTGGTTTAGTTCATCAAACTCCACTGGGAGTCACTATTTTTTTCATTTCTGTATACCTAAACAATTTGCTAAAATGAACTGCAACACAGCTTTAAATAAGATTCACGCTGTCACTCTTTAATTATTTTTACTGCGTTTGTGTGATTTTTTTCATCAGAATAGTTTGTTTTGCTTTTTTAATGTCTATTAGGGATAAGATGTCCTAAATCAAACCAGGAACGTGGATTTAAATCTCAAAAATTGATTTTTTTTTGGGATGTATATTTATGGCAAAAATACAAAATATACATTTAGTTGCATCTTTAAAATGTGAAATGAATAATCAGATTTTGGATGATGATAGTCTTTTTAGGTTTTTTACAGACTGTGTTGACTGATGATGCATCAAAGATACTAACAAGTGCTAAATTGTCCCTGTTTTTATTGATACAGGAACAGCCAGAAACTCTCTAAACCAACCTAATGTTTGGCTAACGATCCTCCTCACCTCCACCCTGTGCGTCCTTCCGGTGGTTACCTACCGCTTCCTGTTGATTCAAATGTGCCCAACCATCAATGACAAGGTACAGGAAGAGGAGGAACCACTCTGCTTGCCTGCGAAAGCACGGCTGCAGCTGTGGTCCATGATCTGGTTTGAAAACTCGCTCCTTCCTGTGTAGGTTGACTTTCTAAGAACTCATCTGGAGGCTGATTGGTGCAGAACTGTAACATGCAGCTTTTTGTGATTTATACAAACATTTCCAATCAATGCCTTTAAATCTGCCTCAGATTGTTAGCTTAAAAAATAAAAAGGAATAAAGTGATAGTTTGATTTGCATTGTGCCAAAGCTTCAAAGTAGAAACACTACAAATGAATTCACTTTTCAAATCAAATCAAACTTTATTTTTTCAGCACTTTTCATGCCACAGGCAACACAAAGTGCCTTAAAAGATAAAATCCAACTCATAAAGAATAAAAAAAAACATTCACACACAAAAAGGGGATAAGATGTTATGTAAAACAATCTCAAGTTCTCTTCCACACACCTACCCCGACCCCCTCCCAATAAAATGACTCCCTAATTAGTCTCTTTAACTGAATGTAGGGATAAAAAAACAAATATGTTAGATAAAATATAAAATTAACCTCTGAATTGATACTGATTAATTAGGGATTGACATTTTGAACTAAAGTACTGAAAATCCAACTGTTTTTAATTGCAGCCACCCCCTTCAGGTGTTCATTGTTAACTAACATCATGTTAACTTAACAGCTAACTAGCTAAACTTGTCCCCAGCAGTTGTTCAGAGAGCACATTCAAAATGTTTCCAGTATTTCACACATATTGTTGGAGCTATTGGATTTCTTACAGCTGTATGACAGTTGGCAAATTTAATCATTACTTATCCCTATTTTTAAAGGTGTTGTCATGTAAAAAAAATACAACCAAATTCATTCACTGTGTCCATAAAAACATCACTCTAAAGGCCCATTTCTGCTCCCTTGTGTACATAAATGTTGACATCTGTTTCAAACGTTGTCATACGTTGCAGCTATCATCCTTCCATCTGACTTTTACGTTCCCAAAGTTGTTAGTTCAATCACCCACTAGTGTGGAGTTCAGAGTTCATTTTGTGTCATAACTATAGACCGTATATGAAAGATGGACGGAGCCTTCGGTGGTTAAAAGTGAAGCCTATGCAGAAGTGCATAAAACTGCAGTTCCCTCTTCATCCACTAGGGGCTGCAAAACAGAGCAAATCCCCATAGACTCCTATGTTAAAAACACCAACTTCACAGCAGAAATAAACATGTTTACAGTCTGGTATAAAAATCCATTTTCGGTTTATAGGTCAGGTTTACAGTCATGACAACTGTGGGGGGAAATTAATTTTTTTCTAACTTACTTTAATCTCAAAATTTGGCATATTTAGGGGCGTGTCCTTTTGATTGACAGGTACCAGATATCCTGCTTCAAGTCAGAAGAACGTAGAACAACCGCGGTTTTTAGCCAGTTAACAACATGACTAAGCTTTAGCCCGCTTACCTCCGTTAGCTGGTTAGCTCCTGTTATCTCCTGTTAGCTCCTGTTATCTCCGGGTTAAGTCAGTTAGCTCTTAGCTACAGGCATCTTAGAGTTCGCTAGATGTCAATCATCCACCATGAGGCTCACGGCCCCCCTCTCAGCTCCACCTCTTTGCCCATACTGTATTTTCCTGCCGACACGACCTGCCAAGATGACGATGGTAGGAACCGCCCACCGAGCTTCAATTCAGCTCTTCAGAAACTTATGGGTGACGTCAAGGAGGCCACGTCCATCTTTTTATATACAGTCTATGGTCATTTTTGACACAGGATGGGAGCTGTAATGCACCACTGTAAAGTCATTTACAGCTGCCCAAAAACACAAGAAGTAGATAAATAAAACCACTTTTTTTTCTTTTCTCAGCTTCTTTTGTGTCTTTTCGTCTGGTGCTTTTTATTTGACGGTTTCTGCATCGTCTTCTTCCTGTTCCACCGCTTCTTCTCTGGTTTGTCTCTAGTTGTGTAAGGTCTACAACTCAACACTGCCCCCTGTGATTTCCGGTGGTATTGCTCAGTTTTCTGCGTCAAGGAATGAAAGTTAATCTCCTTTAAAAAAAACAGACCGAATTACTTGTAACTCTAAACGGGCCATCCATCTGTGTGTCCGTCATCTGCGTCGAGCATCAATGGGCTTTCATACCAGTTATACCGGCGGTTGCTTGAAGAGTTACCACTAAATGCTTCCCTAAATGTCCACTTTCAGTTTTCTGAATCCCTCCTTAATTTTCCAGGTGATGTTCAAGGTGAGACAAGCCAAGGCAACCCCTCCTCCTCCTCCTCGACGTGCCCGTATCCGTCGCACCAGCTCCCGCCGCTCGGGCTACGCCTTCTCCCACGCACAGGGCTACGGGGACCTAGTGACATCTGGACGCTTCCTACGACGCCCCGCCATGTCGCTCCCTTCGGGCTTCGCCCACGCGGGTCGCAGCACCACAGGCTTCAGTCCAATGGGGCGATCGGCAGGTTACAGCCCGACAGGACGCCCTCAGAACACCAAGGTCGCAGATGTGGAGGTGACGTCGTTGCAGATGTTCAGGACGATCGCAGATCCGGCACTCTGACCGCCAGGATAACGGAGGGTTTTTGGGAGGTGTTGAAAAACTCGCTTGGGCTTTCCAGACAACTTGAAGCCTTTTCATGGTCTGTGGAATGTGTCGCCACTACTGAAAGGTGTCGACGTAAAGCCTGACACTAGACCCAGCAACATGCTAGCTATCCTTCACATGGAAACAAACACAGAAGGGAAGCAAGAAGAGGACAAAAAGTCGTCATGTTTACAGGCTGCCCAGACTTTCTGAACGCTGGGAGTCTAGATGCACAGCAGTGCTTTGTACAGAGGGAAAAAAAAAGAGATAATCAAAGCCGTATTGAATGAAATAATTTAATTTTGTACTTTAAAATCTTTTTATATTTTCCCATCTTGAAAGATGCACAAGCAGCCTGGCACTTTGGCCGTCTCATACAGCAGTGGGAGAAACCTGAATGTCTGCACCAGTGGTGTAGTGGTCCATTAAGAAGTGAGTATATGCTCAATTTTTTGCCCTTAAAAAAAGACTGGCAGCGCATGTCTGGCTGCTAGGGATATAAACATCTTTATTATGTCTATGTTCAGGCTAAAATGAATGCAGCTGCTGGCAATCTGCACCATTGTGGATTTGGTACCATTAGCTGAGCTGCTGGTAGACGTACATTCATGGGAATGTTTGTAATTGTAGAAGCAGCATCACAGATGCTTTAGAAGTGTGTATACTCAATGCTGACTGAAAAAGAAGTGGATATACCCGCGTATACCCTGGACTACACCACTGGTCTGCAAGGTGAAAAATGTAAACTACTCCCACCTTCTTTTAACCCTCAAGATTTAAAGAGTCATTCAATGAAAAAGGTACAGTTTTTAGCTGTATTTTATCTTATAATTGGGTCTCCAAAATCTGTATTTAAACAGCTTTATATACATAATAATTATTTTATTAATCTCAACAGGGAAATTAGTGGTGTTTGACTCACCTGTAGTAGATGCTGGAGAGCAGTGAGCTGCTGTATGTAGGGAGCCGTCAGTGGTTCACCTCTGTTAACTGCGACTTAAACCCAGGTCCTCCAGACTCAAAGCCACCTCTACTCTCATTGGCTGCCACTCCTCCTATTGAACGGTGCAAAACACATCGATTCATTTTATTCTTTTCATGAGTAATCGTTTTGGTTTTTCAGCTGATGTCACCTATTTTATCACATTCCTTGTGATCAAAATTTACCAAGAAAAAAATAAATAAAACTGCAGAAACGTCCTAACATTTCATACCAAAGTAAACACTCAACTGCATTTTGTTGCTAATATTTTGTTGCTAAAATGATAATTATTCTTTGGAATAACATTATTTAACCCGTTAATCTCATCATAAACTATTTAAATAATTCAGCGATCAGCATGAACATTAAGAAACATCTCTGAAGTCTTTTAGACAACAGAAACAGGACACCAGAAACAAACAAGCGGCTTCTGTCTTTCACTCTGTTTTTGGTCATTTATCTCGTAATATTTTGGTTTTCAAAATCAATTTTTAATGATATTTCTAAATCTTGTGCCAGCCACATGCGCCCTCTTTCTGGCATTTTGCACATAGATCAGCAGTCAAACTTAAGGAAAATCACAACCCCAGCATCTAGTTGATTCTGTACATGGTTGTTACATTGTGGTTTGTGGTTTTATTTAAGTCTGATTTGTACCGTTCTCATTAAAAGTGTAAAAAAATATATATATATATTTAAAAAGTTGTTACATATATTAATTTTGGACTCTGAGGTTGTAAAAACCTGGTGCACATGGAAGTTTTTCCTGGTCCTGGAATTTTTGCCCTTTTTTAAAAAAAAAAAAGAATATTAAATCTTTTTTAACCCCATAATATAAAAAATTCCCTAAGATTACATAAATTATGGATAAATAAGTATAAAAGATTTTATTAAAATAGGCTAAAATCTTTGTTTTCCTTTTTTCCATCTGCAAAAGAGATGAAATGTTGCACTGTGAGGACAATGAAAGAGCTGCAACTATTTGGTTATTTTAGGGGGTTTAAGCACCAAATGTATTCTGTAAAAAAGGAGTAAGAACCTAATTTTTGCAGTTGTGCTTTAAAATCTTTGCTCTCAAATCCTGAAGATACTTTATTTCATGTATCATTGTGTCACCTTGTGGGAGGATGCCTGCAGTTTCATGTTTATTTTATTTATCCATTTCTTGATGATTTTAACTAATGAGCAACTTTTAAAGTAACTATTGTTACAAAATGCCTTTAAAACACCGGAGCACCTGATTGCGAGCTGCATGAGCACATTTTTAATCCTCACGGTCAGACCAGCACAAAGAAAGACGCATATTTTTTACTAAATCTGTGGTCAGCCACTTCTCGCTGTGTTTGGAAGATTTGTTTCTAATTGTACACACTACAAACCTGATTTGTAATCTACATATGTCTGTTACTGCTTCGTTTGTGGTCCTTTTACATCTATAGTGAGAAGTGTCTCCATAAAAGAAAAACTTACATTAAACTTTTAATCATTTATACCTCATTTTATTATCAGAAATCATATCAGTCTCTGCTTTGTGATGATTTAAAATCACACATTTTGCTTTAGCTCCAAGCTCTCTTTTATATGTGTGTGACAATCAGCTTAATGGATCAAATCACCACTTTTAAAGTGCAGTTTATTTTTTATATGATTACTGTATGTTGTATGTGTTATATCTCAATCCATAAAAAGGAAAAAATGATCAACAAATGCTGCCTAAGTGACAAAATGTAGTTATTTCTACTTTATGTAACATAGAAATTATGCGTTTAGTAATATTTGTAAACAAATATTTTACCTAAGTGAAAGTCTGATGAAGGCATCACCAGCTCTGGTTGTCGAGGGCAACTGTCCTGCAGGTTCTAGATCAGGGATCCTCAATCCTGCTCCTCGAGGTCTGGTCTGGTCTGATCCTGTACATTTTAGACGTTTTGGTGCTGCAGCACACCCCACTCAGACTTGTCCAAAGTTTGACATCAAGCTCTGCACAAGTCGATATGAATCAGATGTATTGCAGCAGCGAAACATCTAAAACCTGCTGGACACGAGCCTTCAGGAAGCAGGACTTAGGATCCCTGTTTTAAATGTTTCCTTGCCCATAAACACCTGGTTTAAATGAAATAGATCAAGCAGCTTGTTGTCAAGTTCTGCTCAATAAACCACTCATTTCAGTGAGGTGTGCTGAAGCAGGGAAACATCTAAAACCTGCAGGACCAGAGTTAGAGATCCCTGGTTTAATAGATTTTCCAAATGAATTGGTTTAATAATGTACCGTTGTGTCTTATATTTGTAAGGGTGAGTTGATCCATCCAGGGTGAACCCCCAAAGACTGCTGGGATAGGCTCCAGCTGCCCCGTGACCCTTGATCAGACTATTCAGTTCAGATCATGGGTTAATGAGTTGTTCTTGCTGTTTTTCTTCTGAAGATGACTTTTTTTATTTTTATTATTTTGGAACTGAACCGAGTTTACTCCCTCTGCCCTGGCGGTTGACCAAAGCTGCAGTTAACAGTCATGTAAATGTTGATGCTTATTGGGCAGAATTTGATGCTGGAGGTCAGTGTTTGCTGTTTTATACCACTGACAAAACTGTTGGGGCTTTTTTTTTTTATTATCACAAGGTGTATTTTATGGAAATTTGTTTGTATGTCAGTAAAAATATCACTGCATGTTTGTAAAATTGATTACTATCTGAGTGGGGTTTTTTTGTTTTGTTTTTTTTATCCAACCTGCATCTATTTTACTAAATCCTGTAAACATTTGGATAAGTGAAGTTTGTCCAGTTTCATTTCCACTTGAACAAGTTGGTGACGTCTTGACATTTTGCTGGCAGCTATCAGACAGCAGATCTGTGAGGTCGTAGGTCTTGTTTTGATAAGAAAAATTAGCGAAAAGAAACGATGTCATGCTGCAAATTTGGTGAAATGACTTTTGTCTGCAGCATTAATGCAGACTAAATAAATTCAGCGTGACCACCAAATAATGATGACATGTATTCAGTTTTTTATTTCCTTCCTCTCTCTGGCTCATGATAAGAAACTGCAGCCGTAAATATACATTTCAAAACGCACCACTAAGTCATTTTAAGTCTTGCCATGAAGACTGAGAGGGATTTTGATCACTGTCTCAAACATGAAAAATAATTATTTTGATTTTCGCACTGCTTTTCTGATTACCATTTTGTATCCTTTTATACCTTTGAAACATTGTTACTGAATTAAAAAGATCTGAAAGTTCAACATTTGTGTTTTTTGTTTCAGCAAGGCAGCACGTTTCACATACAAGACAACTCAGTTCTTTATATAAATACATTAAAAGCATCACATAACAGGTGAAGGAAGCATTAAAAATAAATGTTTAAAATAAAGAGTAAGAAATTAAATGGAAAAATATGAATAAATTAAGTTACAGTGTGAGGAACTTAGTTATTTTGATAAAAGGCAGCAAATAAAACCTGAATTTAAGGCAAAGCAATGCAGGTTTATTTATGTAGCACATTTCATGTACAAGATGAAAACATTAAAGCGTTACAGCGCGGTGCAGAGAGAAATAAACAAGTTAAATGTTTAAAAGAAAAGAAAAGTGATAAAATAAAAATGAAAGTGTGAGAAATTAAGTTATTTTGATTAAAAAAAAAAAAAAAAAAAAAAGCAGCAAATAAAGTTTTTAATCTTGATTTAAAGCAGCTGGGAGTTTGTTTCACAATGAGGAGCAGAAAAACTGAACTCTGCCTCCATGTTTGGTTCTGACTCTGGGAACAGAAAGTAGACCTGACTCTGATGGCCTGAAGGATCTGGTTGCTTCATAACAAACCAGAAGATCCTGAACGTGTTTTGGTCTGAAACCATTTAGTGCTTTAAACACAAACAGGATTTTAAAGTTAATTCTCAGACAGGAATCCAGCATAAAGGTCTGAGAACTGACTTTCTTGGTCTGAGTGAGGACTCGATTTTCATTGGGATTTTCATACTCAGTCACCTCTAGGATTAATAGAGAAGGGTCTGAAAAAGAGAAAGTATCCAGTTCTCTCAACCAAAATGCCTCCTTGATGTCAGAGGAGGCTGGACAGACTGGTTGTAGATGATAGAAAGGCAACAGGAACTTAAATAGCAACTGGTCCCACCAAGGTCTCCGTACATCACGTCCAGTCTTGAAGCAGATGTCAGAAGACCACACTGGGTTCCCTCCTGTCAGTGAGAACAGGAAACTGAGGCTACAATTCACACAGACTCACCCAGAAACATTGAGTAGACTATAATAAAGCAGAAAAGTAAGACTAAGTAGAGCAGGGTCACCAGCTGCAGTCCTCCAGTGCGACCATCCCGCAGGTTCTAGTGTTTCCCTGCTGCAACACACCTGAGCCAAGTCAATGGCTCACTAACAGGCAGGTGCAGAAGATGGGAAGAAATTGATGGAAAACCTTTTCATTTAAATCAAGTGTGTTGTAGCAGGGAAACACTAAAACCTGCAGGATGGGAACCCTGGAGGACCGGAGGCGGAGACTCCTGAGCAAGAGAATAAAATAAAACCAGAAGATGGACTCTGTCAACACAAAGAGGAGACGAACACAAGGCGCCGAAAAACTGGAGATCACCACAATGTTGTGTCGACAGGTAACCACGGCAACCAGCAGACTGGCATGCAAAGGGTCAGCGGGGAGATAGATAGATAGATAGATAGATAGACAGATAGATAGATAGATAGATAGATAGATAGATAGATAGATAGACAGATAGATAGATAGATAGATAGATAGATAGATAGATGCTCGCCTGTTTCCATCCTCCTCTCACGCTGCAGTTTTTCCCAGTTTGTTTTTATCCCTGCTGGTTTTCAGTCTCTGACCTCTGCTCACCCTCTTGTTTTGTTTTCCAGTCGACCCACCGGCTTCTGCTTTGCATTTTTCCGTAAACCAACACAAACTGTTCCTGTATTCCCAGCCACGCTCTGACAGGGCGCACCTCCTGGAAAACAAGCACCAAATGACACTTTGCAGTCCTTGTTCAACAATTCAATTCAACTCAATTCAACTTTATTTATATAGCGTCAAATCACGGCAATGCCATCTCAAGACGCTTTACAGACAGAGGGGAAAACATAATGAAGGCCAATTCATAACAGCCTATATAAGGAAACCAACAGATTGAGTTGAGTCCAACTCAATCTCCCATCCTGAGCAAGCACACTGGCGACAGTGGGAAGGAAAAAACTCCCTTTTAACAGGAAGGAAACCTCCGGCAGAACCCGGCTCAAGGACAGGCAACCATCGGGGGGGAGAGAGAGAGATAAAGAGAAAAAGAAAGAAGCTCAGTGTATCAGGAAATGTCCCTCAGCAGTCTAAACCTATAGCAGCATAACTAAGGGATGCTAACCATCCCTAGCTATAGGACTTATCAAAAAGATAAGTCTTCAGCCTAGTCTTAAAGGTGGGGAGGGTGTCTGCTTCCCTAACACTAACTGGGAGCTTATTCCATAAGAGAGGGGCCTGATAACCAAAGGCTCTGCCTCCCGCTCGGCTCTTTGAGACTCTAGGAACCACAAGTAAGCCTGCAGTGTGCGAATGAAGTACTCTACTTGGTATATAAGGAACAATGAGGTCTTTGATATATAGTGGTGCCTGGTTGTGGAGGGCTTTATATGTAAGGAGAAGGATTTTAAATTCTATTCTAGATTCAACAGGCAGCCAATGAAGAGAGGCTAAAACTGGAGAAATATGATCTCTCCTGCTGGTTCTGGTCAGGACTCTGGCTGCAGAATTCTGGATCAGCTGAAGGCTTTTCAGGGCATATTTAGGACAGCCCAGTAATAGAGAGTTACAGTAATGTAGTCTCGAAGTAACAAAAGCGTGAACCAGTTTTTCTGCATCACTCTGAGACAGAATGTCCCTAATTTTGGCTATATTACGTAAATGAAAGAAGGCTGTTTTAGTAACCTGCTTAATATGTGGGCCAAAGGACAGGTCAGGGTCAAATATTACTCCAAGGTTTCTCACTGTAGCACTGGAAGCTAAAGTAATGCCATCCAGGTTCATTACAAAACCGGAAAATTTAGCTCTGAGTTTTTCAGATCCAACGAGAATTACTTCAGTCTTATCTGAGTTTAAGAGGAGAAAATTTCTAGACATCCAAGTCTTTATGTCTATGAGACAATTTTGTAGCCTATTGGGCTGATTTGTTTCATCTGGTTTAAAGGATAAGTATAGTTGAGTATCATCTGCATAACAATGAAAGTTTATTCCATGCTGTCTAATAATTTTGCCTAAAGGGAGCATATATAGCGTGAAGAGTATTGGTCCAAGTACAGAACCTTGAGGAACTCCATGACTTACTGTAGTTTGGGAGGAGGACTTGTCATTTACATGAACGAACTGAAGTCTATCAGATAAATATGATTTAAACCAGCTTAACGCTGTACCTGTAATTCCAATCACCTGTTCTAGTCTTTGTAACAGAATGTTATGATCGACTGTATCAAATGCAGCACTAAGATCAAGCAAGATAAGTACGGACACAAGTCCTTTGTCTGAGGCCATAAGAAGGTCCTTAGTAACTTTCACCAATGCTGTCTCAGTACTATGATGAGCTCTAAATCCTGACTGAAACTCCTCGCATAAATTATTTCTGCTCAGGTGGGCATGTAGCTGAGCTGAAACTATTTTCTCCAGAATTTTGGACATAAACGGGAGGTTAGATATAGGTCTATAATTTGCTATCACCTCTGGATCCAGAGATTGCTTTTTAAGTAAAGGCTTGATTACAGCAGTTTTAAATGATTGTGGTACATATCCTGTCACTAAAGACATATTGATAAGATTTAGTAGTGATGTATTAATTAAAGGGAAAATGTCCTTAAAGAGGCTCGTTGGGAGAGGATCTAAGATACAGGTGGATGGTTTAGATGAAGCTATTATTTTAGTTAATTCAGAGGGTTGGAAAGGACAGAAACTATTTAGAAACAAGTCAGATCCTGGTTCTAAGGATGCTTCGGAGACCACAACAGGCTCAACATTATAGGTAGAAGGAAGAGTATTGTGAATTTGATCTCTAATAGTGTCAATTTTATTCCTGAAAAAATACATGAAATCATCACAGCTAAGTGAGAAAGGAATACATGGCTCCACAGCGCTCCGGCTCCTAGTAAGCCTAGCTACAGTGCTGAAAAGAAACCGAGGGTTGTTTTTGTTTTCCTCTATCAATGATGAATAATAAGCTGTTCTTGCCGTACGTAAGGCTTTTTTGTATACGATTAAACTTTCTTTCCAGGTTAAGTGAGACTCCTCTAGTCCTGATGAACGCCATCTGTTTTCCAAACGCCTTGATGCCTGTTTTAGAG
Source organism: Telmatherina bonti (assembly GCF_933228915.1). Lineage (NCBI taxonomy): Eukaryota > Metazoa > Chordata > Actinopteri > Atheriniformes > Telmatherinidae > Telmatherina > Telmatherina bonti. The sequence continues at coordinate 7,643,369 of NC_136611.1, read as the reverse complement.
CTCGAAGCTGGGAATTAAACCAGGGAGCCTTCATAATCTTACCTAATTTCTTCTTCTTTAGGGGAGCAACATTATCCAAGGTTGTACGCATTGAAGCTGTTATAGTATATTAGCAACAGTAAACTGTTGCTAATATAAACAACAACAAATAAATGCATATTACAGAGCGAGTAAGATTCTTCCAGTGGAAATGTTAATTATTGTCCATCACAAACAGGAACTGCTTCACTACACAACACCACCCCAGTGATTTAATTCACTCTGTAAAACCCTGAATCTTATTGTTTACTCAGAAAGTATGATTTCCTGTAGTTATATACAGTGATGTGCAAAGAAGTCAATACTTGCTCTTTATTCTGCTGTTTATTCTGACCTCTCTTACATTAAGAATAGTTTTCAGTTTGAAGGACTTCTACACTGCTTCACCAATGTTGAGGGTCGGACTTTGGGAAGGATTTTTCCCTTTCAGTCCAGTTCTCATGTCATTTGGTCGACATTTTTTTCCTGTTTCCCCTCCTTGAGGATGAATTCTTGACAGCACCCTGCTGGAGACCATTTCTCATGAGGCTTTAGTGAACAGTAGCTTAAGATCTAGACGTATCTCCCAGGTCTTGTGTCGGGTCTTTGATGGATTTTCTTGCGCAGTTTTAAGAACACAACTTTCAGATCCTGTTCATCTGCGGTAAATAGTGTTTTTAACCCCTGACACTTCTGCTTTTGTTCAGTTTCTTTACATTTCTAAGGACATCATGATGAAAACAGTGCTTTAATGTCTTTGTGTTTGCTAAAATGCTATTTTATGTCTGTCGAACTGTATTATTTAATGCATTTTTTTTGTGTCTGTAACCACAGAAATGGGAAGAAATTATGTTTCTTTGCCACTAGATCATATTTAATACAGACTTTGTGCTGAATTGTCTGTCGTACAACACCAGTTTGAGTCTCTTATGCTTGAAGGATTGTCAGCGTAACAGTCACACTTCTAAAACATTTGGGATGCTGAGGAGTTCAGTAGGACACTGCTGACTCATTCCCACTTTGATTGTGAGAAATGAGACATCAGAACTGCTGAGTATCATGGACTTTCCTTCACAGTTGCATAACGTCAACTCTTTTAGATATTTCCACATATAAGACTATTAAAACAGGATATAAACTTTCTATTTGGCCATTCTGTCAAAGATATTAGATATGGTTCAATTTAAATGTTTTTAACTTTCTTGAAGGGATAATTTTATCATACAGTCACAGCAGTGACTTTAACGGCTACAACATGTGAGAAATGCTATTTTTCTTAATGTTATTGTGCAATAGAGCACCTACATCACAAAACTGAGTTTAGATTTGCTTGGTGTCCAGACATGTACACTCAATAGACATGATTTATAATTATATGTGTTACTTTGTCTGGTTTTATTATAAAAATGTGCTCAAAATAGCCATCAGACACAATTCTGTGTAAGTCAGAAGACTGGAGAGGTGGGTAATATCAATAACAGCAATGAACTATTTTCCTAAAAATGTCTAATACTGCTAATATAATGATAATAATATTGTTATTATATTTACATTTAATGAAGAAGTGTTGAAATTGATGCTAAAGCCTTTCAAGTCATCACAAAAGTGAATTTGGTGGCCTGGATTCATTCTCGATCATTTTATAACCAATTACACAAACAACTGAATTACATTTTTAAACAAAAAAACAAAAAAAACAACAAAAAAAAACCAAATACATTTTAAGCTCAAATTTTTGTCTGAACTGGTTAAAATAAAAGTGAAAAGTTTGCTGCCCTCCTACGATCAAACCTGATCCTCTCACCCATTCTGCAGTGCTGATTTTGCCTCACAAAAAAAGACGGATATTTCAGCTTCATCATGAAATGACCTCGCATTTCCTCTGGTAGTAAATCTCCAAATCCTGCCAGTTTGCAATAACAAAACACTTTCTTTCTAGAAAATTTTCATTTAAAATTATCTGGAGTTTGAATTGTCAAAATGACGGGTGTTACGCAAAGTATCCACTTAGTTCTTAGATTTCCCATGAAACGTGAACGCAACACCAGGACCAGACTGCCTTACATTGTTAACGCTGATTTCTCCCGTTCAAGCCAGCATTTTGTCTTCCGCGAGCCAAACCTGGGTCACAGCCTCCCACGAAACGCGTGAAATCTGGACTCTACTCCGCAACGGGACCCACGCCGGCGTACTGTAAGCTACTTTACAGTGTTTCCATACAAATTACTCTCTTTTTTTTTAAACGTTAATGTTCATTTATCAGACTGCAGTGTAATATAGTGTTACTGGGGCGACTCGTGGTTTCATTTAGGGAGCAGCTGAGCGTCTCAAAGCGTCAATTATTGTTATTATTTTCTAATTATCTCTACGTTTTATCAGTGTTGGGGCTTTTTCTTTGTCAGTTAAGCGGGTTAAACACCTGTCCGGGTCAGTGTTTGGAAGACAAGGCTATAGCGTCATGACTTTACGCAGCAGCCGTGTTCCTCGCTGGAGTCTGAGGAGGAGGAGGAGGAGTAGCTGTGCGTGTTTCCAATGGCTACATCAAGCTTTCAGGGGGGTGTTTGCTTTCCTCTCCAGCCGGTGGTGACACATTACGGCTATATTCTTATTACCTGCTGCAGTAATGGAAACAGGTGAAGAGAAAATCATGTAGAAAGTAGGGAGTGTTGGGAAAGATCAGCCGCGACGTCGCCCCTGGAGGTGCAGGTTCATCCGTCAGCCAGTTTGGGCTTCTTTTGTTGACTAAACGCCCACCTTTCTTTTGCTCCAGAACCTCCGAAGTTTTCTAATAATAATACTTTATTATTTCCCTATCCTCTAGTTTATGGTTTTCCTTCCCTGGGTTGGGAAGCATGAGGAGGACTGGTGGCTGCCCCGCTGCCCAGACCGGAGGCTGCTGGTAGGGATGGTGCCGCTGTGAAGAGCCGGTGTGTCGTTCCGGAGGACAAGCCTGTGGTTTGTGGAGAAGCGAAAGGACAGGAGTTCCCAGGCAACATGACTGTTTTCAACCTGGAAAATGTTGAGGAATTTTATGACATCGGAGACGATCTGGGGAGGTAAGTTTTCTTTCTTTTTTTTCTTTCTTTTTTTTTTTTTTTAAAGTGAGATCTGCGCTTGTTCCGAGTGCGTAAACTTCCCCTTTTTCATGACAGCAGCTGGTCTGTTTTCACTAGGAACACGGCTTCGCTTTTTCCCCCTCAAGATATGATAGTTTACATAATAAATATCGCGTTTAATTGAATGCATTGTGTGTGTGTGTGTGTGTGTGTGTGTGTGTGTGTGTGTGTGTGTGTGTGTGTGTGTGCATGCACCAAAAGAGGATGCATGGCCAGGACTGCGATAGCATCTGATAGGCTCTGATTAATGCAGTCCATAATGCCTTGTTGTCAGTGATAAACAGTTAGGTATTATTGCTTTTTTCCCCCCTGCAGATTTATTACAGTAGGGGGGAGCTTGACATTATCAGTATGCCACTTTACAAGCAGAGGATTTGCACCACAGCAGATAGTCTGACTCAATGCACCAAAGAGTCACAAACATTAAAACCATGGTTAATATGACACTTCATACCAGTTTTAAGATTTCTTGCCATAGCTGAAGCCCTTCCTGTTCCTTTAAAAAAATGATCTGAAAGAACATTAAAAGAGTTTAGTTCTTGATCTGACATGGCGTGCCACACTTTTTCTATTATTTAAGGGTTTTAAGATGATCAACAGTGTGTTTCTCTTCGGTGTGGATTGCAGATTCTTCCTCCCCGACTCTTAGAAATGCCGAAACGGATCTCTGTGAGTTTATGGTGATCAAAGTGATACATGCAGTCAGTGTTAGTAATAATCAACCTGTTGTTCTCTGCTCTTTTAGCCCTTTTTGGCAATGCCGATTTTCTGAGCTCGCCTTCGTGCACTGTGTGGGAGAGCTGATGCTCCTCTCGCTGCTTCACCGGTAAAAGAGACGATGGGTAGCTTTACGTAATGGGATTGAATTTCTGACTGCAAGTGTGATAGTCTCATTTGTGGGCATCGCTCCAGCTCCTGGATCTGATATCTATTGTTGTTTCGATTAGGGGAATGGAAACTTGAAATCAGGTGTTCTGCACGTGAGAAGAAGGTAGACCTTCTTTCACTTCTAAAATTTAATAGAAAAAATAATATCCTTACAGGTTTTAAAGTTATTTACATATAAGAAAAGCTGAACCATAGTAAACGTTTGCTTATTTAGAGGGAAATGATGAAGCATGCGATCACCTTTTGGGTTGAAGCACACTCCAGTGTAGAGACAGCATGAAGAGCTTTTAGTATTTCCAATAATATTGTTTATTCAGAACACAGAGCAGTTTTGCTGAAGGTTAGCAAAGAGTACAAGTGTAGTTGATATTTAGTATCTGAGTATATTAAAAATTATCTGATATGGACTACTTAAAATAAAAATTCTTGTAGAGATTTTTGCAAAACTTCACGCCCGATCATCTGATTTATTGGAAGTGTTTACATCTGCATTAAAACCCCTTTAACAAGTTTTAAAACACTAATCAAAACAGGTTAATAGGGACATTTTTTGCCTTTTTTTTCCAGCTGACTTGGTAATGTGGCATCACAGCTGTGTTTACTAATTTCATCCCCGTGAAACTTTTTTTTTTTTTTTATCTTGGATGACCTTTCGGAGGAGTCAGCAGGTTTATAATGAAGGCTTTTCTTTGCCATTCATCGGCAGCATGACATGCACCATAAAGCCTAGCATGCTTTAACACAGAGAGCCTTTCTATCTGCCTGTACTCCAGGCCAGACTCTGGCTGCACTTGGATTCTGGCCTGTTTGGTTTGCCAAACTGGGGAAATGGGAGAAATCAGCCAAGCGGCCAAGTTGGCTTCATCCTGACACTGATCCTGCCTGCTTAGGAAGCTGCATGACGGAACTGATGCCGAGTGAAGCCAGGCTTCTAACCTTCATTAGTACCAAGCTAAAGTAGCATGCAGGCAGTTTAATGAGCAGCAGACAGAGGAGGAGGAGGAAGTACAGTATATAAACACTCATGTTAAAGCTTCTCGTGCCTTCACTTTATTTAGAATGATTAAGTTATCCAGATTATGACTGCAGATATGTCTTTTAATATTTACCATAGCAACACAGATGAAAATGAAGTGCCATTCAGAGAATGATTGTCACAGCAGGTCATCTGCAGAAATGATGCATCAGGTTGTTACTTGCAGAGTAATGTCACTTCCAAGCACATGCATCAATGGTCAATTCCCCCTCCGTTTGAATTCTGCTGTTTTGCTCTGAATCCTGCTTGTGTTGCAACGGGCTCCTGACTGAAATTGCCACCGCTGCTGGTCTCTTAGAAAAACCTTTTGAAGCACTGGCCACATCTGTGCTCGGCAGGCCTCTCTAATAGTGTCACAAATTGGCAAGAAATTCTCACTTTGTCCTTCAGATCAGCAGGGAATCACAGAAGACATCACAGTTACTGGCATCTCAAAGGATCTCCTTCTTGATTCCCCCTTAAAGTGGTGATTAGGTGGAAAGTGGAGCAATGTTGTAGCGTATAAAGGTTTAACCGTGGTGTGAGTGCTCACCTTTTCCACTCACCAGATGGGGAAAAAAAAGTGCTGTCCAACTGAGATAAATATAAAAACAGTTCAAATTCAGTGCAAACAAAACGCACAAAAATCAGTAAAACCAAACGATAAAGGCAAAGGAAGATAAAAGTCACCAGACGGGTTGAAGGTCAGTGACTGACAGTGGGTTTCAAGACAGGCTTGAGCAAAGCACAGTGAGGGGGCTGTCGAGTGTACAAATGTAAACAGTTCCATAATTTAAGGGCATTGATGGATAAGGGCTGGTCCCCTCCTGCTGTGTTGATATAGAGACATAAAGGCATAGATTATTTTCCATCTGCTGCCTAGAAAGAAAAAAGCTCAACCCTTTCCAATTTCCTCAAGCGATAAAAGCTCAACTTATCTGTTGCTGATTTCACTCCAGTTTAAAATCATTGCGGTCTGAAAACAAGATTTACAGCTTTGGGCTTAACATCTGTACCGTTACATACTTAATTTATAAAACACTTTGAAACAAACACAGCTCAAACAAAGCGTGTTGCTGAATACTAAAAACTATAAGAACAAAAAAAAACAAAAAACAGATGAAGTCAAATAAATAAACTCTCATTGAGGTTGAAATCCAAAGAATAAAAATGGTTTTAGTCAGGTTTGAAAATTAATTTTTCATAATTTTATTTCGAACTAAAAGAAGGACTTTCAAAAAGAACAAATATTGGTTACAACAAACAAAACAAGCTTCTTAATTTCAAAACAGGGTTTTGAAAGAAGTTAGACAAATTAGACACTGAAGGGGTGTCTTTACATGTGAGCCATTATGAGCCATTTGCTCCAAGTTGATTACCTCCTTTCTTCTCATCAATATTTAAAAAAGAAAATCCTCAAAACAAGCTAAAAGAGTCTTAATTGACCAGTTAACCCTTTACCTTAATGGTGCATAAACCTGACAGTCATCTGCAAAACATCGGAAGGTGACTCCATGTTTCCTCAAGCTTGTTTCAAATTCTGCAGAAATAAAGAACTTTATTTTTGTCCTGAAGTGGGAAAAGAAGATTTGGTCTGGTTATTTCAGACTTTGCATCAAACTTAAGCCACAGTGGGGTGTTTTGTATCCCCGTGGAAATGCTACATCCAAAGTCCAAGACAAGTTTCCCTGTGGGGTCAGTAAAGGCCTTTACACTCCGGTACTGATGCCAATTAACAGCAAGAAATTGTGAATAATTTGGAGTTTAATTATCAAGGTTTCTGTCCATGCACACCAAGTTTGATGCAAAATTGTTAAAGAAGGTGGATTCCATTTTGTTTACTGATGTGAATGAATAGACTTAACACTGATTGGATTTAAAAATATTGCCATGTGAATTATTTGGACAAAATATTCGGAGTACATGTGTAAAGTCTTTAAAGAGTACCATGTGGTATATTGTATGACTTGTTGGATAAACTCTTCTTTTTCCTCACCACCTTGACCAGCTGTACCTTAAAACAATAACTTCCAGCTTGTAGGATCTGTCACATCAGCAGAAATGAGAACTTTGTTTCACGCTTTTCTGCATTACCTTCAAATTTCTTCAATTTTCACACCTGTGAGGACAGTGATTTTATTTTGTTCTCAACCCGTGAGAACAAAGGAATAGACTCAAGGAGAGTGAGATGCAGTGGAAAAAACAGTGGTCCTAAAACTGAGCCATGACGAACCCAGCAAGATTTACCCACAATGTGGTGTAAATGAGCCAGATCGGGCCTGAACCGCTCCAGAGCAGTGCCATAAATGCCCAGTTGGTGTTGCAAGCATTAAAAGATGAAAATGTTGTGGTTTTCTCTGTAAAAAGCAGCACTTGGTTCCAGCGAGGAAGGGGTTACATCGTCACCAGAGTGGCGTACCAAAATAAAGTCATTACAAACCCTCAGTAGTACTGACTCTGCAGTATGAAGGGTCTTCAGTCCAGACTGAAACACTTTCATGATACACTGCACATCAATTTTAGCTGTAAATACATCATTTTCTTCAGGATTTAAAAAAAAAAAAAAAAAAAAAAGCTTGGAGATGGGCGTAAAATGAGGCCTCTATATGTATTTAGTTTCTGTTATTTAGGTATTCATTTTGTGTTTTCCAGTCACTTTAGTTCATATTCAGTTTGACTTCACTTTGTCACATGAGAAAAATCACTTATTTTCTTGTCTTTCACTTTATCGATTTAATATCAGAAATTCAGATTCACCGTGAAATGAAGTGGGATCATGTAAAACCAATTTATTCATCTTTTAAACCTGAATGTTATGGAAAATCTCTTTGGTGCAAACCAAACTAATTAAAATGTAAAAAGATTAAGTAGCCCTGAGGTGACCCACTGTTTTATGAGGATGGAGGAAAATCTAGGACAGTGAATAGTTTCATAACAAGAGGTAGTCATGAAGCACAATTTTATTTAAAAAAAAAAAGGAGAAATAAAAATTTTAACTATGGATTTTCTGAGTTGTTTAAAAGAAAAGAAGCCTCATTACATCAGACGACACCAGCTGGCTGACATCTGATCCGTCACACAGATGGATGGCAGTTGTCTAGACTATCAGTAAACCTTACATTTGTTAGGACCAGGGTAACGTCCAAGTCAGTTTCACCTTAACGGGACTCATTCAGGTCATTCTTTCAGTTTAAATGTTCGTTTGTTTCAAGCCCTGCTAATGGAGACCCGATCTGCCTGACACGTGAAGAAAAAATTCACATTAGTTTAGCTATTTATTTAATGTTTGCCATTAATCTGCTACACGTGGCAGTTTTTACACTTTGCATATCTCTGCACTGCGCTGCTGCTGTCATTAGTCTGCATTAATCTGGCCGCTGTGTGGCTCTGGACCGGTTGGTCCTCCTCTTGCATCTATGATGAGTTTGTGTCTGCGTGTAGTTTCCATTCGAGGATGGCGAGTAGTGAGAGGTGGGTGTATTTCTGCAATGCTAATGAACATAAGCGTTTAAGCTGAGGCTGCAGTTTGGTTATTGCTCTGCAGAAATGCCAGTTTATGTGAATACAGAATGGGATTATGTGCACAACATCCACATCTGTTACGGTATTAAACAGCACTATAATGTAGGTTTTTTTCCTCAACAAGCCAATAAATGTAAATCAGTAGAATATTAACCAAAGAAACCCTTGATTTTCTCCCCCCCACCCACCACCCCCCTAAGTACAGCAGTAACGCCTCACATGCACTCCGTGCAGACAGTGCCCCGGCTACTGACCTAGATTTACCCCCACCCTTGGTTACATTATTGGGTGGAGGGGCAGTCTGGGTAGCAGGAGTGGCCTTGATGAGGCCTGTCACTCACACCCCCCCACACCAGTACCAGCACAGGGAGCGGCAGCGCTGTCATGAACGTAGCTCCCTCTTTCTATCGCCTGGCTTTCTTGGAAGACTTTAGACTCAATAGAATCCTTCATTTTTGGTCAAATTTCAACTATTTAATAGTGCTGTGACGATATGCTTTTGTCCCGATTTGATTCCGATTTATTTTGGTGCCATTTTGATTTAAATTGCGATTCTCAAAATTCTTCAATAATGATGATTTTTGTAGATTAAATTTTTTTTTTTTTTTTTTTTGTTTAATAAAACTTCTTTTTGCTTGTAATTTTTCTTGATTTCAGTTAGGAAAAAACAACACAGTAGCCAGATCATCATTGTGCTGCTATAATGCCCAAGAAGACAAGTCAAAAGATCAATAAAACCAATGAAAATTACAAAAATTTTATAGTGGATTAATTTTATTTATTTGGGAAAAAAAAGTCTATTTTAAATCTTTTAAAATTGTGAAGAAAAAAATCCTGATTTCCGATTTTCCAATTTGATTTTCCCACCCCTACTATTTAATACATTTTATTTTAATATGTTTCATTAGTGGCGCTTGTAACTGGTCAGATGATAAAATTACATCATTATTGCTTGTTTTGAGTGAAAAAATTTGACTTCTTAAAAGGTTTTTACCTTCTTTGATGCTGATTCTTGCTGTGTCTTCAAGCAATAGAAAAGGATATGACAGATTGGGATTTCAAAGATCAAGATTTCAAACATTTTCACAGTGGTGCATTGGAAATGAAAAGCTATGGGTGGTGGGTGAACAAAAGACAAGAGCATCACCTGTTAAAGCTCATACTTTTCTTTTTTTTTTTCAAAAAAACTCGGACATGACCAAAAAAGATTGATTTGTGTCTGATCTCCGGAATAACCTTACAATAAAATATGATGAAAAGTTTGGTCAATGTTGTATTTATTATAATCATTTAACAGAAAGCATGACAAACTGTAGATTATTGGGTTAAACACGAGCTTCTTCCTTTCCTGCGTGCATCACATGGTAATCTTTTAGTTGGCACACTTATGTGGAGCACTGAAAGCAAAAACATACAGAGCTGCTGCTGCTTTATACACGTTGTCTTGCAGTAGGTAAGGAGATGAGTCAGAGATGCATGATGATATTCTTATGACCCCAGGATCATTATGAAAGAGTGATGTACATGGAAAAGAAAAACAGATGTTGTATTTGAGGACAGAGCTGTTCTTGTTTTAGTTGCTTTTCAGAGAAGTGTTTGAGGTAGAGAATGTGTCAAATGGGCAGACAAAAGCCCTGCAGGGATCAGGCTTCAGGTCAGAGTTCTGATTTTTTTCTACTTTCCTCCCTCTGTGTCTGTGTTTTGTGAAGCAGTCTGTCCGTCCTACTGTGCATGACTTGACGTTTTGTGACGCTTCCAGACACATTTTTCGAGCTGGGGTCGGCTTACAAGTCAAATTGAAATCAGGATAATTTTGAATGTCCTCCAGGAGCGTAATGAGTTACTTTCAATTAATCTCTGCAGTCAGAAGAGGATAATTGGATTCCTGCCAACTGCGTTGGCAGATAAATGGCAGGGTTTTGACATCGTGTCTGAATGTGTGTGTACTTGGCTGAGGCATGGGGGGGTGCTGATAGTTGAGGAGGAGCTAAAGTCCTTTGTGGTCAATTAGAAGAGATCTGGAAGCAGTCAAGCAGAGAAAGTGAGGCGCTATGAATGCAGAGAAAAGACAACTTTTCCCTCCTCACTGCTGCCATCTCGCTTACGTGATGCTTTCACAGTTGTCATTTTTCCTATAAACACATTTATGGCTCAGTGTGTTCATAATAGATAATCTGGGAAAATGTTTTGTTTGAAAGGCATGTTTTTAATTCATCTATGTCACAAAGAAAAGATGAGTGTTTGTTATTTAACACTCCCATCAGTGTATCATCTGTTTTCTTAACATGCACATCCATTTACATCCAGCACTCTTCCATGGAAAGGTGTGGCGCTTACGTTTGTTTGAGGCCGTATTTCCTAAACAAACAGGAGGAAGTTTCAGTGAAACAACATGAGCTTGGCACGAAAATCTTCTGGCTGTCGTCAGTGAAGGTTATCGCTACTACATCATGAGAAGAATCAATAGATGGTGCAGGCGAAGTGCCTTGGTCCTTGTGGAGGACCAGTAGGACGTTGGATTTCTAGTTATTGTATATAGATCAGGTGTCCAGCTCCCATCTTTGAGGGCCACAATCCTGCAGATTTCCCATGTATCCTTGTTCCAACACAGCCGACTCAAACTGATCAGTCATTGTGCAGAACTTCATTGGCTGCTGGATCTATTTAATGGAACATAGATGCATCAAAAACCTGCAGGACTGCGGCCCTCGAGGACCGACACAGAATCCATGTCGGCATGTTATAGAATATCTAAAAAAAAAAAAAAGTTTTTGCTCATCCATCAGCAGCAGAAAACCTTGAGAGACACACACAAAAGGCGTGCAGGTAACGGAGAAGTGATTCAGCTTTCACGCTTGACTGCGCCTCCACTTGCTGCCCTGCATTATGTCTCACAACAAATGTCTAAGTCCTTCATTTCTTTAAACACAATATTCCTTATTATGGACATAATGAACAACACGTTATCAGTCATCGACTGGATTAAATCCTATTGTACAACATATCTACAAGCTTAAAGTATAACTACTGTAAACATGGTTGGATGAACTCAGTCTTATTCTGACTCAGTCTAGCCTAACTGCAGAGGAGTAGATTAAGCCACAAACTTTCCAGTCTTTAACAGGACATGGATGGATGTTGAACTGCAAATCCAGAGCTGCAGAGAAGCATGAGATCTAAGAACTGGATGGGTTTTAGGCTGATCAGCTACAACTCGTCTCCATATTAACAGTGGAAGTTCTTCACCAAGAATAGAGAGGACACCAAGGGTTGCTCTTTCTCCTGATTGAGTCGATATGTGTGCCAATAGTTTGTTCAAGGACATAAAGTAGCAGGCAGCAGTGGGATGTTTGTTTGCAACTGAAGCTATTCACCCATATTTGTTGAGTTTTACGACTCATTCACATCAGCTTTTTTTATTTGAATCCAAGTCCATTTGCTCGGAAAGTCCGCTTTGTTTGGAGGAATGTGAACGCACCAAACAAATTCTGTTTGATTCTGATCAAACAAGTGGACTTGGTCCACCTACAAACGCAGGTCTTAGTCCGTTTTAAGCAGACCAAATACAGGAAGCGGACTACACAATAAGTCACTTCCTGCATTTGGCGTAGCATTGCATTGTGTCGTCTGGTGTTCATACTGCGTCTCTTGTTGCGGTGTATTTCTGCAGTATACTTGCATAAGACACAATAAAAACCCAAAACAGGGATAGTTTCGTCTTCAAACTATCGTTTAACTCGCAAGTTGAGGAAACAGTTTTCTTCTTCATGCAAGTCTTGTCCTCTTTTGCTAAATACTACTGCAGCGCCACCTCTGGTGAGAATAGGAATATATTATTCTGATGGTTTGGATCATTTAACCAAAGTGCAACATGAATGCGATTGATACCCGCCCCCTACAGCTGACCGAGTCTAAATGCACCCTTTCTTCTTGCCCCCATGAATGCTTGAGTTGTCATTGTTTCCATTTGTAGACTTGTCCTGTGTGTGTGTTTCTACTTGCTTATTTTGTGTACATTTGCAATATAAATACTATGGAAGAGGTGAATATTTTCTTCATTTTGCTTTTAGTTTGTTTGTATTTGTCTTTATTTTTAGCCAAGTGCTGAAAAAAAATCTTTGAATACTGAGGAAAATGTAACCCTTTCGGACTCGACCCCTGATAAAATGGTTAAACTTTTTTTATTTTCTTTTAGATGTGTGGTCTTTATTTGACTCTTTAAATAAATAAATAAATACATACTTTTATTTAAAAATGAATAGGGATATTTACTATTTAATACCATGTGATATGTAAAAATCTTTACATTGTAGTCTTCTGTTTTATGTCCGACAAGCGGCAGAAGAAGACAAGAATCAGGCTGTGTCCAACAGGATTGTGAGCTAACTTTTTTTTTTTTTTTTAAAACTACAATTGTTGTCTTACGTACAGTACCAGTCAAAAGCTTGGACACTCTTTCCAGTTCGGTTTAATAGGAAAGTGTGTCCAAACTTTTGACTGGTACTGTGTGTCTCAGAATCTGTATGTATCATATGTCAGAGTGGGCTCTTATCGGTTCTGTGCATCTCTTGTTAATCATTAAGGATTTATCTTCTGTTGATTGTTTCCAGGTAAATCCTTGATGTTGATCTGAGTTTCCTTCACTACCATGTTTAGTTAGTTGTTATGTTGGTTAAATATTTCGCTTTTAAAGGTATCTGCCAGCTTGTTGCCATTTAAAAACCAGTCTTTGCTTCTGCTGACTTTCCTGAGTCATGACATTTAACCACCTCGAAACCTGCTGAATGTCAGTTTCGACAGACATCTAGGTTTTTTTTGTCAGAAAAGCAAGCAGAAAATAAAACAGGAGACGATAGACGGACCAGCTGAAGCACCAGCAGCCCCCTCCTCACCTCCTGTTAAAGTCTCCCCGGTTGTCAGAACAACAGTCCTGCACTTTTCTCATTTGGTATGCAAAGCCTGAGATCTAGTTGGCGTCTTTATTTGTCTTTTTGTTTTCTACCTTTTTAACAAACTGAGCACATTAGTGTCTAACCAAATATACTACCGGATAAAAGCCTAAACTTAAAGAATTGATTTAGTAAAGCACGAAATACAGGATTAAAGTTGTGTAAACTATAAATATTAGGAATGGTGACTACATTACTTTTGATGTGGCTTTATTTTGACTGGTGTGTTAAATCTAATGTGACTGAAAGGATTCAAATTAGTCTTAGAAATAAACCTATTTAAACAAAGCATTTTCAACTAAACAAAAGTCAAGGTAATTAACGCATAAAGCCAATTAAGATTTTTATTGGGTTAGAAATGGTCAGATAAGGGCTCTAAATGTTGCATGTGGAACCAACAATTTGTCAAGTACAGCACTTTCCTTTTTTCCTGGTTGCACTGGTGCACCTAATGCTCCGTTTCCACCAAAGAGTCTGAATGGGGAGAGGTTGCTTAGGGGCCGTTTAGTACATTAAACCCTAATCTCTTTGGCCTGCTTTAAATTATAATCACACAACAGAGAAATAGAATTATGGACATCCAGCAGTTTGTGTTCTTTCTTCTTTCATGGTATATTTCAACATAGAGATGTTCCTGATTTGTTCTTGCTGAGTTGCACAGGAAGTGACCATTCTTTTCACCAATCAGTGGATTGGATCATGCCGAACTCCACCTTTTTTTTGGTCAGATCAGTAAGATCGACCCCAAAGGAAGGGTCCCAAAAAATAAGACTGTTGGGATATTCTGGCACCCTTCCCATGTTTTGCTTATGGCAGTGGCCCAACACTTCGTCGTATTGACACTTGACTCGGAGCCAGACCTACTACAAAGTGTCATACTTTCAGTTTTGTTGACTTAATTGCATAATGGGACATAAACTGACTGGAAGAAACCAATGCAAAAGTTAGTCTGGAGCACTGTCAGATGTATTGTGAAGTGTGCAATCTTGAGTACCTTACGATTCAGTTTTCATTCAGGGTGCTATGATTGGATTATCAAACGATTATCAGGATTTTCATGTATCTTTCTTCTACATGTTTTTTTTTTCTCACTCCATGGTTTCATTTATACTACTTTCCAAACACATTTATCGCCACTATCTTTCATTCACATGGAACCATGAAAAAAATCCAACACATATAAAAAAATTCACATTGTGTTTCAATATTTCCTGAAATCTATATGAAACATGTGTTGGCAATAGTTAGCAGCAACAACCTCCTCATAACCTGGGCTGGAACGGAGATGCTGTCGCGTTTGTAGTTTTACTATTAAATTTTATTTAGAGTAAGTCTTGTACAGTTCTTTTCTGTTCTCATGTCCATAAGAAAAAAATGTTGCTGCCTTCAAACCCAATGGGTAAATCTCATGCTCTGTAGCAGTAGCTGCAAGGCTAGCTGCTAGCTTCCTGCTGTCTCTGTTGTTTACCACTTGCTGCCTGAATGCTTTAGGGATACAGACTTTTAGCTCCTCGCCACACTTTACAGCTATGTTTCTGTTATTAAATTATTCTGAGAAATAATGGTTTTTGAACTTTTACAGATCATAATTGAATTGGCATGTGTTACATCGAGATGAATCGATAAGTTAGCCTACTATTTGATAGTCTAAAATACAAAAAAAACACCATCAGGAACAAGTTGTGATTGCACAACCTTCTCTCTCTCTTTGTTGTCAGCTTCTTGGGCAAAATTTACACCTAAACACACTGTTAGGACAGGCTCCAACTGCCATCAGCACATCTGATAAAGAGGTGATCCAGTCAGCTCTGAAACCATAAATCTTTCTATGAATTAATGTCATTTTAGTTCATTTCCTTCATACCAGACATAGTTTTAGTCAACGGTTAGGTGTGTTTTAGAGTCTTTAAACAAAAAAAAAAAACCTGTGTTTCAATTTAAACTGACAATCATATTTATTGATTTAGTGCATTTTATGTTTTCTTTTTGTTTTGTTTTGTTTTTGTTTTTGTTTTTTTTTTTAATAAAAAATGCATTTAAATCCTCATTCATGTACATACATCTCTGATTTACTGTGTTGAGCAGCCAGTGGTCTTTCTTACTGACAGACCCAACACGTTGGATTGGCTTTAAAAAGGGCATGGATGGAAGCAGCAGAGCCAGCAGTGTGTTGCACACGGAAAAGACAAAGATTCAGTGTTGCTAAAGCTCATACAGTTATTTTTGGGTTTTTTCATATAATATTTACTTATTTTTATATGAGTTGTTTCCAGCAAACTAAAACCTGCTCCTAGATTTCCTAATGGGGGATCAGTATGCTGATATTTGCTGACTTGATCTCAGTGTTCTCACCCCTTCTCTGCTCAGTGAACGCCATTATTTTGACCTCAGAAGCACTTTTAACAGTGTTGAGATATCATGCTGGCTGTAGATTAAAACAGTTCTGAAGATGGTAATAAACTCTTTACCTCTTTTTACTGTTAAACACAATTGCTATGTTTACACAGGAGTTTTAATTCCTGTTTAATTCCAAATAAAAGTTAATTCTGCTTTAAACTGGTGAAAAACGGCCATTAATACACTTGATTCCGAATGTAATTTTCCATTTGGAATTAAACTTAATTCCAATGTAAGTTTATTCGCATTTTAATTGTGAACTATTTGATCCCTCTGTCATGTAAACCTTAATTCCGGTCCAAGTTCATTCTGGTCGTTCTGAGCATGCTCGTTACCTTGTCCTGTCTGCGTTGTTTTGCCTCCCGTGTTCGGTGGTCTATCTTTCTTCTCCTTCTCAGTTGCTGCAGAAAGTGAACTAGTATGCTCGTGTTGAGCTGCTACTTCACATTTATAATAAAAATTAGCAGCAAAACTGGTACTTATTATGTAGTTTTTACAAGTTACACCGAAGCGAACTTTGTTTATTTCCGGTAGACGTCATATGTCACGTGCACCCTCTGTCCAATCAGAATCCTTCCCAACCCGCCACTCTAAAGACGAATTAAGTGAGGACGTGTTTCATGTAAACCTTCGTTCAGAATTATGATTTTCATGTCAACTCGTAGGAGAATACGTTAATTCCGAATTATTTAATTCCGAATTAATAATTCCGAATTTAAAAAAAAAACAAACATTGTGTAACCGTAGCCAATGTGTGCATTGTTTATTCCGCCTTTAAAATACTGGAGCTAGGGGAGGTGGATGACATTCTTCTGACAAGTGGAATGGCTTTTCACTGTGCCTTCAAGACAAGGGCAAACACCGCTGGCTTCTCATTTAACTTTCTGTCAGTAATCTGCTTGTCAGTGCTGCCACTTATTGCTTTTTTGAAAGCGGCAACTGTGTCTGTAAAAACCTCCTCTCTCCTGAGTCACATCTGATAGCGGCATTGTTTTTGCAGTACTTAGAAGTCTCTATGTATGACATGAGTGGTTATCTCTTCCTTATAAGTTTTATATAATTTTATTTACTTATCTTGTTCCCAGTCTTGCGTTTAACTTATAGACCGTATATGAAAGATGGACAAAGCATCCAGCGGTTAAAAGTGAAGCTTATGCGTAAGTGCATAAAACTGCAGTTTCCCCCTTCATCCACTGGGGGCTGCGAAACAGAGCAAATTCCCATAGACTCCCATGTTAAAAAGACCAACTTCACAGCAGAAATAAACATGTTTACAGTCTGGTTCAAAAATCCATTTTCGGTTTATAGGTCAGGTTTACCTTCATGACAACTGTGGAGGGAGGGAATTTTTTTCTAACTCGCCCATTTAAAAGTAATTTATTCTCCAAAATTGATATATTTAGGGGCGTGTCCTTTTGATTGACAGGTACCCGATCTCCGGCTTCAAGTCCGAAGAACGTAGAACAACCGCCGTTTTTAGCCGGTTAACAACGTAACTTGGCTTTAGCCCGATTACTTCTGTTAGCTGGTTAGCTCTTGTTATCTCCGGGTTAGCTCTTAGCTACAGGAAGCTTGGAGTTTGCTAGATGTCAATCATCCACCATGACGCTCACAGCCCCCCTCTCAGTTCCACCTCTTTGCCTATATTTTTGAATTTTCCTGGCGTAACGACATGCATGCCTCTGCCAAGATGGCGATGGTAGGAACCGCCCACTGAGCTTCAATTCAGCTCTTCAGAAACCTATGGGTGACGTCACGGACGCTACGTCCATCTTTTTATATAGTCAGTGGTTTAGCTCTGATCATGCCCTCTAGTACGGCTACTCAGTTTGGTCCCTACAGGTTTTCAGTGTCTCCCTGCTCCAACTCACTGATTCAAATTCAACGGGTCAAACATCCGATAAAATTCTACACTTTGACTTAATTAGTTTAAGTCTGTTGTGATTAAGCAGGGAGACGTTGAAAACCTACAGGGCCGTGGCCATCACATTGCCCATATAGCTGCACGATCCCAGCCTGGTACTTTTCTGTATTAATAGAAAAATTGCTGAAAAGGATATCCTGATGAAAATCTTTATATGCACATAAACACACTTTCTCACACATAATTTACACCCACTCAGGATTATCTTCTGCTCTCTTCCTTCCTGCAACCAGCACTGGTTCCTCTCCTCAGTCTCTGAATCCTGTTGCTGTGGTAACCCTTCCGCTGTACACAATGGCATGCCGGTTGCATAATGTTTTTCTGCCGGTGCAGCTTGTGGCCCACACTACCGCTGAGTGGGCAGCGGTACTCCAAGCCGGCCTCCCACACTTCTACCCATGCTAATGAAAAGCTTGGGCTCATGGGGGAGATTTCGCACTGAATCAAGCCGGACGGTCGGCAGAGAGCCTGCCGTTCACTGGCATGTCACAGAGGCAACGTCCTCTGTGACATGCCAGCGTCCTTTTCGACCTCTGCCATTGGTTGTCTGGCTCAGGTCGTGGCAGTTAAAAAGTGATATTCCTCTATATTCCTCGCTACACTATTGAAATCATCTAAACTGGAATGAAAAGGGCATGAAACGAATGAAAATCAGTTTTCTCCATGAATTTGTGAGTGTTGAAATAACCTGTTGCAGCTTTAGCCTTTCCAAGAGTACAAGGATGTGTTGATGATTAACTTAGGAGTTAACTTTTCCTCACGACAGCTTTCTGTACAGGGGAAGGCATGAGATTCATGCCATCCAGATGATCTTTGCACATTGCAAGCACCACTCCTAACATGAAGCATATCCATTCTAATCATGATAGATACCCAATTCTGAGTGAAACTACCAGTGAATAAAACTTTCAACTTTAATCTTTCTGAAATCATCCATTGCATCCTGTTTTAGAAGGTCAAGAAGTGCAATTCCTTTCCTTTAGAATCTGTCAGCAGTATGTAGTTTCTGTTCTGTTTTTATCTGATCCGTCATCTGTGTTCATCTCCCTCAGCATATAAACGCCAGTGAGTGTCAGATGCAGAAGAATTGTTTAGTTGTGTCAGCTGCAGCTCTACAAGGAAAAGCCTGATGTGAATTTGGACAGTGACAACAAAAGATGGTGTGCACTGCACTGGGACTTTATTCATCCCCTGTGAGCCAAAGACAATTTAATTAAGTAGAGAAGCAGGACTGTAATTGAAGTGAACAGGCTCATTTAAAGGGACATGTTGCACAAAAACAAAAACTTCTTGTTGGTTTTTTTTTCTATTTATGAGGTGTGGATGGAAACGAAGCATGACCTAAATTTTCAGAGTGGTGTTATTGTTGGAGGAAAATGGTCTTGCCAGTTTGTGAAAGCCTCTAAGAATTTGAAAGGGTATGACAATCAGCAGAGCTTGCTCTCAGTAACGAGTAAAATATGACATTTGGAGCCTTTTAAGCTGTGCTGACTGTTCTTTCTCTCACTTTTAATCTGTCTCCAGGTCTTTCTCCCTAAAGTGCCAAGCAATTTGGCAGCAGTGCATGGATTTTTTTTTTTCTCCTTCTTGTTTAATCCCCATGAAATATTCATGTCCAGTTCTAAAAGCAAAATGCACCACTATGCCCAAGGTTTGACATTTATCCGTTCTTGTGAGGGTTAAGACTCGTAAGTCAAAGTTACTCTCAGCATGAATAAAATGTGCCTAACTAATTAACAAACAATGGATTTGCTGGCATTGCTGGACGTGTAAATCTTGAGTATTTTATATGAGAAAGTCATGGACTGTGTATAAAAAAAATTTGACGAAGCCTCCGAGACGTCACCTGTAGGTTCCTGAAGACCTGAATTGAAGCTTGGTGACAGTTTCCAGTGTCGCCCAGCATTATGTGTGCAGTTGCTTCAGAAAATCAGAGAAATGAGCAAAAAGGTGGGCTGTGAGTGTGGGGACGGATGATTGACATCTGTTAAACTATGACCTGCCTGTGACTAATCGTTAAACTCAATCTTTGCTAACCAGCTAACGGAAGTAGGTGGCTAAAGTGCGCTGATAGCTGGCTAAAATCACGGCTGTGCTACCCTCTGCCTTGTTGCTGCTGGATATTGGATACCTGTCAAAAAAGGACACGCTTCTAATTATGCCAAAAATTCAAAACTAACATTCGAACGGATGAGTTATGAAAAATATGAACCCTCCTCACAGACGCCATAAAGGTAATCTTGACCTATTAAACCTAATCTGTTGTTTGAAACCAGGCTGTAAACATGTTTATTTCTGGGGACTGGACTGGGAGTCTACGGGGATCGCCTCCTAGAGCCCCTAGTGGATGAGTGGGGAACTGCAGTTTTTGGAACCTCTACTTTACTTCCCACCGTCAGAAGCTGCCCCTTGGAGTGAGTACACTGAACGGTTTAATAGCTGTTTAACATGGCTGGTGTGGGGAAAAAACTTAAAAATGTCTATTTTATCAATTAAACCAGGGGTGGGGACCCGCAGCCTCATCCGGACAGTTTCCATGTCCGGAAGAGAAATGGAAACACCAGATTCATGTCAATGAATCACAGCTGAATTTCGCAGATTTTCCCACTTTGGGGTCCCCTATCGATGGCGAATCTTGCATCCTGTCTCTTCTCTAAGCTCTCTAATCAGTAAAAGTCAGTTCAATGGAGACTTTTGTTTTTGCCCTTTACGTCATCTGGTAACATCTTCCTGGCTTTCTATGCATATTCAGCCAGGTTGCACATTCAACTGGTTGACTTCCAGTTGCCAATGTGTGATGTGGTGTTGTAATGTGAAATGCAGCTGTCTTATGGCACTCTAGGCTGGAAAAAGGTTGGTTTCTCGGCCCCAGAGGACTGCAGAGCAACAATGTCTGCAGGAATATGCATCAATCATGTCAATGTGTGTTACAATCTAGTCAGAATCAAGGTTGGAAAGTTATTGAGTGTTTTAAAGCCATTTGGTCTTCAGATACAATTTTTTTCTTCATTTAAAGAGAGCAATTTCCTGAGACCAACTCTTCAAGTTGATCACATTAAATATTTATTATTCTGCTAGAAGCTGAGCAATCTTAGAGAAAACAACAGATTTTCCATCATTAAGCCATCGTCATCTGTTTATTCTACTCACTGTTTACCTAACATGAAGAGTTTATTTAAAATAATCTGATAATAATCATGATCTTAACTCTGTTATTTTATCCAGAGTTGACTGTGTGGGATAATTTGATTTTAAAGAGACACATGACAAACATACCACTTTTAATGACTGATCTAATCAGCCATTCTCCATCCAAAAGAAAAGCTACTTTGCCACAAAGCTGACAGGGAACAAGACCCCGTTGGGGTTTACAACGCTTCACATTCATCTCATAGCTGCATTATCCACTTGAAAACCTGCATTTAATGACAAGAAATATCATTCATGTATCCACGGTGTGTGTCAATCTACAGTGGAAGAGATTTTACACGTTACAAGGAAGTAATATTGGTTAAAGGTGGAGTATGTAATATTTTCAATATTTAAAAAAAGAATTAACAAAAAAATAACTACAATCATAATTAGATAGTTTTTTAAACATGTAGGTTCCACTCTGTCCATTTTTGATGTGTTATTAAATTACAAGTTTAATTAATGACAAAGACCCTTCTTAAATGTTTGCCTACCAGTAAAAAAAGTGTGCTTTTTGTCATTTGTCATTGATTAAACTTGTAATTTAATAACGCATCAAATATGAACAGACTGGAACCTACATGTTCAAAAAACTTTTTTGTGATTGTAGTTATTTTATTATTTTATTTTGAAAATCTTACATACTCCACCTTTTAAAGTAGGTATTAATTTTTACATTACAAAGTTAACAAGTCAGTAGCAACAAATGGCAAACTGCGATGCTAAAATACAGGATCAGTATGTAAATTAAAGTCAGTATTCTAGATAATATTTTATCACTCCTGGTCGGAGGAGAGACACACAACTAAACCTTTTGGGCTCCTCCTTTAGTATTTTATTCTTTGTAGTTAATGGTGGATGTGTAAATTCTTACAACTCTGTTTTATCACATGTCAGTGTTGTGTTCACAACTTGATCTGCCCTGAAGTGGGGGTGGGGGGTTACATCATGTTTAAACAACGTTATATGAGCTCACACCGTGTGACATGGTTTTGTTTGCCACTTACTGGACATCATAAACTAAAATGAACAACTCATAAAAATGCACCAAGAAAAGAGAAAAGAAAGCCAAAGAAGAGCAAACTGTGTGTGAGATCACACTCATTGTGTTCCCACCTCTGTGTCATCCTCCATCACTCCATGTGCATGAATTATCAGAGCTGACAGAGAAGCTTTGTGTGTCTTCCTGCAGCTCTGCAAGCCAGGCTGCTATTGTACTTCACACTTTTCAGCTTTTCAGCACCTTCTCCCGTTTCACCATAGTAGAACACAGAGCCAATCAATAGCTGACTCACAGCAGTGTAAAAGAGACGATACACTGTGTAGTGCTGAAGCACAAAGACATCGCTGCTCAGTTTAGGAACTCTCTTATTTGGAGGTTTTTGTTTTGTGTCCATATCCCATCCATTTAATCTGAATATATATATATAATTATTTGCATGTTTATCCAACAGGTCACCCTTTGTAGTTACTTTACACATGCACTGTTACAAAAAATGGATTATTTCACAGGTTTTTTTCCTTTATTAACTGTAAAAAGCCCAACAGGACATATTTGTTACAGTTTTAGACAATTTGCACCACTTTATGGTAAAAACTCTGCTGTTGAACAAATTCTGATACCTCTCTTCTGTCCCCTAATAGATGCCATGAAGCAGAAGATCACACTGTAATAATTTTGACTTATTACATGCTAATAAATAGCAAATATTCCCAGAATTTTCTTTTTGGAGAAGGACCAATATAAAGACCCCATATTCAGGAAAATGTACTTTTCAGGTCTTAAAATGTTAAATATGGGTAACTACCAATAGGATTACAGAAATGACACACGTCTAATGTAAAAATAACATTAAAACCCAAATGGTGAAAATACAGAAGATTTCCATCTTCCTTTTACACTTGGAATGGCTACATTATATTTCCAGGGAATGTAATTTAATTTAGCATAAAATTACTTTCATATGGATCATACTACTTAAATGTGACTAGTTACTTTTAACTGATTAAATGGCTAAATTTGATATTAATTTAGTTAAATAATGTTATAATTATTAAGGTTATTTCTGAAATGTCATTTTCATGCAGAATTAGGTGTATACATGGTTATTATTCATATCTAAATCAGATTTAACTTTAATTCGGAGTTAAAGAGGATATAAAACTCATGTAAACATGGCCAGTACGGCTGAAGTAATCAACAAATCTCTGATTTAATTCACCTCAGTGTTTTTATTAGCTGATGCCAAATTGTTTTAATGCCTTTTGGACTAAATCTTTTCTTCTTTTCTGTATTCTGAGATTATTAAATTTTTTTGCACTTTGGAACCCAGTTGAGATCTGTGAGGTTTGACTTGAGGCACTGCTGTAGTTGATAGATTTACTGCAGCGAACAGAGGTCGCTTATTGATCTTAGTATAAAGGCATAAAATCCAGTGATGCACTTTTTAAGCAGAACTCCTGGTCAGCAGCATGTTGGTGCGCTGCTTTAACGTAACCAGTTCTGATCAATGTCAGCTGCCTCTGATGTCAGTGCCAGTAAGGCCATTTCCAGTTCTCTGAAACATTCATTGTTTTTTTCCCCAGTTTTTTTCATGCAGTTTTCAGAATATATGTTCACTGAAGGACTTAGATTGGAACCTGCTGTACATTTCCATTGTGTGTGGAAGTGGCCTTAAAATATCATGACATGCAATTCCTGACAGTTCCACCAGTACTTGCTTGAATGTATGGATGGTTTATAACAAGATTGAGGCTACAGATAAGAATGAACATCATGCTCCTATCTTTTCCAGCAGAATTACTGAAATATTATGTAATTCAGCTGCGTCTACTGCTGTCCAGAGAAGCGTCGTGTACGGTGCCTTGTCATGCTCTGTCTGCAACAAAAATAAACAAAAAATAAACAAGCTGCTCCTGCTGAAAAGCTGTGGGTTTTCTTCTGTTAGTGTTGGAAATACAGATGCATAAAAATCCACAGATCAGCCAGGAACAATTATGCAGTTGTTCGTGTGTGTGTGTGTGTGTGTGTGTGTGTGTGTGTGTGTCCTGTTTTGCTTCTGCCAGACACAATGCATTAATGATTTGAACTTTAGACCAGACTTATCACTGAGAAGCTGCTGCTTCAACAAATTTTTTTTGCTAATTATATATTTAAAAAAAAGAAATCAATAATTTAAATCAGGAATGCATATTTTACAGAGTTTACACTCTGCACTCACTGTTGGATTTCATATCAGACCAGACACAAGCCTGGTTTTCTTCAACAAGATAAACTATCACTGGACATTTTGTCTTTGCTGCTGCCGTCCTAATATTTTCTTTTCTTCTTTATCATGTTTTGTTTCTATCCGGATGATTTTGTTTTGATCGCTCTCTTTAGAAATCTGCCGTTTGTGTTGCAGTGCATGCCTCGCCTTGCTTTAATACTGCTGGAGCTAAATGCTGCTGTTTGGATCAACAAGTTATTCCGCAGGTTCTTCTCCTACTCAGTCATGTTCTGTCACGTTGAAATATTACATCAGCACTTATCACTAACTTTAAAGCAGCTAAAGCTGCTTTTCCTTCGGGGTGTGACAGCTCTTCCCGCAAGAGTTTGAACTCTTAAAAATATGGTACATGATAAGAAACCAGGCCTGTTGTGTCCACTTTGTCTCACACTAGCGGTTTTTGTGCTGCATTGTGCTGCGTCTTGTTGTGTGCTTGTTATCATCAAATGCATTCCCTGTCCACTCCCACTACTCGTATTCTTGTTTACAAAGCCTTTCTGCCGCTCATTACCACTGAACATTGTTCATTCTAGTGCTGGCTCACATTGCCAAGGCCAGACTTCCAGCCTGGACAGCAGTTTCTAACGGAGACCCGATGGTCGTCCAAGGCGAGGGAGCAAACATTTGACAGCTCAGTCCTTTTGCTTTGTTCAGTGTCCTTGGATTTTTTTTTTTTTTAGACATCTTTGCCTGTCAAAGCAACTGCCAGCCAACATCAGAACAGTAGCTCATTATTTCAATGTAGCACTTGCCATTATTTGGCAATATCTGCTAGGGGTGTGAAAATTGAATCCAAAAATAAAAAATCAGGATTTTTTTGTTTCACAATTTTAAAATCGATTTTTTTTTTATTTTATTTTATTTTTTTTTTTGTTTAAAAAAATCTATTTCCTTTCAAATAAATAAAAATAATCCAGTATAAAACTTTTGTCATTTTTGTTTTTTTTATTGATCTTTTTACCCGTCTTCTTGGGCTTTATAGCAGCAGAATGACGGTCTGGCCACTGGGTTGTTTTTTCCTAATTGAAATCAGGAAAAATGACTAGCAAAAAAAAAAGTTTTATACATTTATTTTGTTTTTAATTTGACAAAATCACCAATATCGAAGAATTGTGAGAATCACAATTTAAATCGAATTGGCACCCAAAACATCAAAATCTAATTGAATCTGGACAAAAGCATATCGTCACAGCCCTAATATCTCCTGAATTTCTCAATCTCTTGGCTGCATCCTCAGTTTTGTTTTATTGTTAGGTTCTAATCCCAGAATTGTTTTGTTTACTGTTAAAATTAGAAATTAAAATCAATTGGTGGTAGTTGTGCATTAAGTGGTGCTCCAGATCTGCTAGCCGCCTTGTCAGACACACAAACTGTGTCCGTTACGTCGTTATAATTCCAGGTGGTTTAGGATCCAAACTGTGTGTTCCTTGAGATTTTCACACAGCAGTGCAGACTGGTTTGTGTTGATGCACTTGAAAAATCTATGAACAGTGCTGTTCGGATGAGATTGGGATCACTGGAGAGGTTAGGTGAGCTACAGCCTCAAGCCCGTTACAATAAGCAAACAGTAATAAGTCCTGAAAGGTGTTAACATGCTTATTGAGGTGAGTCGTTAAGGGCAAATTCACATCAGCCTTTTTGCGCCATTTCCGAGTCTGTTTGCTCGGAAAGTCCGCTTTGTTTGAGGAAACGTGAACGCGCCAGACGAATTCTGATTTGGATCACAGAGGTGGACTCGGTCCGCCTACAGACATAGTTTTTGGTCCGTTTCAAGTCCAAATACAGTAAGTGGACTACAAAAATAGTCTCTACCTGCATTTGGCTTAGTGTTGCATTGTGGGTAAATACATAGTGATGGCGTTAAGGGTCCTCTGCCCCACCTGGTGTTCATACTGTGTCTATTATTGCAGTGTATTTCTGCAGTATACTTGCATAAGACAAAATAAAAACCCAAAACAGCCATAGTTTCATCTCTCTGTTTAACTCGCAGATGGAGGAAATGGAGTTTTCTTCTTCGTGTAGGTCTTGTCGTCCTCTTCTAAATACTACTGCAGTGCCACCTCTGGTGAGAATGGGAATATATTATTCTGATGGTTTGGCTTATTTAACCAAAGTTCAACATGAACGTGAATGATACACGCCTCCTACAACTGAGCCGAGTCCCCAGTCGGACCAAGTCTAGTGGACTGTCCTGATATGAATGCACCCTAAATGATTTTATTTTGTCCCCATGAATCCTTTAGTTGTCATTGTTTCCATTTGTAGCCTTGTCCTGTATGTGTTTCTACTTGTTCATTTTGTGTACATTTGCAAGATAAATACTATGAAGGGGGTGAATATTTCTTCATTTTGCTTTTAGTTTGTTTGTATTTGTCTTTATTTTTTAGCCATGTGCTGAAAAGGGAAGGGGGATATATTATTCCAATGGTTTAGATTGTTTGACCAAAGTGCAGCGTGAATGCAATCTCTGTCCGTCTTGAACACCCCCCTACAACTGAGCCAAGCCTCCAATCGGACCAAGTCCAGCAGACTATCCTGATGTGAATGCAGCCTAAAAGTCTGTCATGGACTTTAAAGGTGTCGGATGTTGGGGCATTTGGTCTTTTTTGTCATTTCGGCCAGATGGTTGGGGAATTTTTAGGCACCAGAACAAGCCACGATGTCCTCCACAGCACAGGGACCCTTTTCCATCCATCATAGCTGTTCTGAGGAGGTTTTACTCATTAATTACATTTTGGAGATCTAATTTAGTTTATGCTGCTGGAAAACAACCTTTCCGTTGCCATGGAGATTCATCGCAGCAGATGTTTACAAAAAAAACTTGTGATGAACAAACACATGACTTTTTTTTTTCTTTTTTTTTTTTTTTTAAAGGAAAAGGTCATCAACATATGATAAAATAAACACGGTTTGATCGGACATACTATGAATTGTTGCTCATCCTAGAATTCTGTCGTCCGCCCAAGCCAATCACACAGCCCGAAAGTTAAAGCACACACCACACACAGACATCAAATTAAATTTACAGTTTTACTAGACATATTTTTGGTATCCTTGGGTCTCTCTGTAAGAGCAGATTTGCCATAAGAAGCAGCAGATCTTCATCAGTCTCATTGAATTTAACCCTGTGTGTCCATTCAGCAGGCAGTGTAACATAGTAAAACTGAGAGATGACTTGGTGAATTTGGAAAACTGAGATAATTACAGACCTGCTGCGTCAAGGATAAAGAGATATTTTGCAATAAATCAGTTTGCAAGTAACAACCACAGTATCTTTCCACAGATTGTAGCTATCAGCAACAAGTCACGCAAGGCTCCAAGGCATCATCACACACCCAGGCAGCTCTCAGACACAAACAAACTTCTCTCCACCAGCTTCTTTCCTGTCATTGGTTACCATCCAGTTGCTGTAGAGGAACAAGTAGGCCAAAAGTGGGAAGCCTTGTCTGCGGTTCAAGCACAACAAAGGGAGCTAAGCAATATGATCCTTCAGACTATTTGATGTTTGCTCGGCAGAGGGTTGAGGGGGTGAGGAGCTCTTGAAAAACAGCCTCCCTGCCTCTGTTTGTCTGTGATTCCCAGGGAGGGCTTTTCTTCAGTACCTGCTCATTATTTTTACCCCATCTCTGTGCTTATTCAGCAGCAGTTGTGCAAGTCAGTGCTCTCCCTGCACATCCCTGGAGGATGAGAGGGATTTCCTTGCTAGTCTGAGCTGGTGAGGAAACATATGGATTCCATCACGTCACATTAGCATGCAAACTCCTAAAAAGGACTCAGTTAAAGAGATTCTCTATGAAGGAAAGCATGCTTGATTTTCTTTCTTTTTTCAAAGCAACATTTGGTTTTGTTTTTTCTTCACCAAGGAAAGAGAGCTCAGTTGAGCTGCTGCCATTTTCCTTGTTTGTATGTGTGCAGCTGGTGTTTTAATGAAGGGTGGGCTTACTTTCCCCTCTCTTTATGTGCCTACAGCGGGAGAGCTTTAGATAAAAAACAAGAGTGTAGATTTTGATTGTGATTCTCACAGGCAGGCAATGGCTGTTTATTTATTTTTTAGTTTTGCTGTTTTTTCCCTTTAGATTGATGCTGATGGGAACTTTCCTCCATTAGAGAGGCTTGTTCATGATACGCATTTTGTATTTCTTCTTCTGATTTTGAACACATTTTCTGCACAGAATTGAGATGTCATTGTGTACAATGGCAGTGAAGGCTATTTTCATTGTTATTATAAAGATCTTACTTCATCCTCGACCACTTACCTGCTTGGTTGGTCTCAGTCAAGCTCATCTATCTTTCTCATTTCTCAAAGTGAGCCCCGCATGAAAAGATTTTTCTTAAAGAAACAAACCAAAGCTCTTTCCTCAGTTTGTTCATCATCCCTTCAACTCTCTGATGTTTTGATTCCAAAGTGGGTGATTGTGATTGACAGGTGTAAAATGAACCACATCGAAGAAATAAAGAACCTAAACCAATTCTGATTGGTCGGAAGAGAATAGTGACAGAAACAGTCCGTGCGTTTACATGAGATATTTCATTTCTGTTTAATTCCGAATAAAAGTGCATTCCGCTTTAAACTGATAAGAAATGACCATGTAAACACTTAATTCCTAATGCTAATTTCTACTCGGAATTAAACTTAATTTTGATGTAAGTGTCTGGTTTTTTCGCATTTTAATTCCGAACTATTTAATTCCTCTGTCATGTAAACCTTCATTCCGCTCTAAGTTAACTCCGGTCGTTCTGAGCATACTCGTTACCTCGTCCTGTCCCGATGACTCGTGTTGTTTTGCCTCCCGTGTTCGGTGGTCTATCTTTCTTCTCCTTCTCAGTTGCTGCAGAAAGTGAAGTAGTATGCTCGTGTTGAGCTGCTACTTCACATTTATAATAAAAATAGTGGCGAAACTGAAACTTATTATGTAGTTTTTACAAGTTACGACTAAAAAGACGAGAAGCAGGGAGCCGACTTTGTTTTTTTCCAGTATACGTCATACGTCACGTGCACCCTCTGTCCAATCAGAACCCTTCCCAACCCGCCGCTCCAATTAAGTGAGGACGTGTTTCATGTAAACATTTATTCTGAATTATTATTTTCATGTCAACTTGTAGGAGAATAGGTTCATTTAGAATTATTTAATTCCGGATTAAAAAGACGTCATGTAACCCTAGTCAATGAGAGAGCATCCTCAGGTGCTCTGTTAGCCAGCAGTTTAAGGCAACCCTTATCCAGCGCACCTGAGTCAAACGAATGGCTTATTCGCAGGCGTCTACAGAGCTTAATGACATGCGGATGAGGGAATTCCGCCGTTTCATTCAGGTGTGTTGGAGAGGGGATGCATCTAAAAGTTGCAGGACAGTAGATCTTAAAGCCCAGACTGGGGTGCCTCCAGCTCCTCCACCCATGAGCGCTTTGATTGGTCAATTTGACTAGAAAAGCGCTATATAAGTACAAGTCCATTTACCTTGAAACTTTATTTGTACAACCGCATAAAGTAATCCTTAATAAAAGCTGACAGACTGGTTACCAGACAGGGCACTGTTTGAGGAATTCACTTTGATCTTCCATCATGTAATGATGGTATGTTAAAGGGAGGTCGCCTTCTTGATGGGAACGTTTCCCCAGCAGTCCGTAGTAAGCCACTCTGGGTTTAAAGCATCAGGTTATTGACCCAACTCCGACTTACTTAAGGACTGAAACACAATTACTGTTGCAAAACTCTATAAACACTGTGCTTCACTTTGTGTAAGTCCTTCTTGCATGTTACCCAACCTGAATACGGATGTGGCCACTATTCAGCAATTATCCAGAGCTGCCGTTACGCTTTGCCACAGCTCTTTGACGGCGCTCAGTCCAACACCTGATACAGATGCCGAAACATGAAAGTCCATGTCGTAAAGGCATAAAACCATGACATTATATGCTAAATGGTATACATGGCCGCTACATGAACAAGTTGATTTGGATTACACTGTAGGCAAGTTTTAGACCTGTTTTGTAAACTACTGAGTGAATTAGTTTGAATTTATACGCACAAGGCTTCACTTAAATGTCCGACAGCATAAGAGCTGCCTTAATGTTTTCAAATGTTTGATTGGCTTCTGTTTTACATTATTTTTTAAGTGGACTAGTTGGCTAAGTTACTTTGTGTTCTTCCTAAAAACACAAAGTAACAAAGTAAAAAAAAAAAAGGAAATGAAAACAAGATGCTTCCTGGGCAAAACATTGTAAACAATAGGGCTGTGATGATATGCTTTTGTCCCAATTCGATTCCAATTTTTTTGGGTGCCGACTCAATTTTAATTGCGCTTCTCACAATTCTTCGATATTGCTGATTTTTGAAAATTAAAAACAAAAAAAAAATGTAGAAAACTTTTTTTTGCTCGTCATTTTTCTTGGTTTCAATGAGGACAAAACAACACAGTAGCCAGACAATCATTCTGCAGCTATAATGCCTAAGAAAACAGGTAAAAAGATCAATAAAAGCAATAAAAATGACAAAAATAATTTTTAAAAAATCTATTTTTTTTTTTAAAAAAAAATCTATTTTAAAATTGTGAAGCAAAAAAAATCTGATTTTCAATTTTTCGGTTTGATTTTCCCACCCCTAATATACAATGTGAGAAATGTCACAGGATATGGTCAGAATGGCACAGATGGCATACAGTCCACCTCAGGAAAGCAGTGGTTTTCCTTTTGTCTTCTGAAACAACATTCTCACTCCAGGTCACAGGACTTCTCAGGCGACACTTTTCCTCTTCACGAAGTTTGAGTTGTTGGACAGTTTTAAGAAGGGTGATACTAATCGCTGTTTGCTTTTGTTGAGGGATTAGTTTGTCATTGTTTTCATATACCAGAATACAAATTTCTGGTTTCTGTGTTTAGTAACACATTAAGGGCACATTCACATCAGCCGTTTTGCATCGATTCCCAGTCTGTTTGCTCAGAAAGTCCGCTTCGTTTGGGGAACCGTGAATTCGCCAAACAAGTTGTGATTTGGATCACAGAAGCGGACTCGGCCTGTCTACAAACGCAGATCTCGGTCCGTTTCAAACAGACAAAATACAGGAAAAAAAAGTCACTTCCTGCATTTTGCGTAGCATTGCATTGTGGGTAAATACATAGCGATGGCGTTAAGGGTCCTCTGCCTCGTTTGGTGTTCATACTGCGTACATTGTTGTTGTGTATTTCTGCAGCATACTTGCATAAGACACAATAAAAACCCAAAACAGCCATAGTTTAGTCTCCATGTTTAACTCGCAAGTGGAGTAAATGAAGTTTTCTTCTTCATGTGTGTCCTGTCCTCTCTTTTGCTAAATACTAGTGCAACATCATCTCTGATGAGAATGGGAATATATTATTCTAATGGTTTGGTGCAGCGTGAACACAATCCACATGGATACACGGCCCTACATCTGAGCAGAGTCCCCAATCTGACCGAGTCTAGCAGACTGTCCTGATACGAATGCACCCTAAATGATCCATTGAACTCCTGAACTTGCAGCTAACTGTCTCTTCAACTGTTAGTTTAAGCAAATGATCATGTAATTTGCATTTGTCATCACACATAAGCATAATCCTACATACATTTACTACAGTTGTTCAAACATGACAGCTGCACACTTTTAGCTAAAATGATTCTCCTTTTAATGGATCCAAGGATCACTCACCTTATTGTGGCTCTATCCACGCTCTATCATTTGAATAACGTTGTGTGTGTGTGTGTGTGTGTGTGTGTGTGTGTGTAAATGTATTATATTACTTGCACAGTATGTGAACAACAGCCCTGTAGTCTCTTCTGCCTGTTTCTCTGTTAGCAACAGATCAGATCCTGATGTCTGCACAGAGGCCTGAGTGACAGCGAGTCTGGAGCAGCAATAGGTGGAGGCCAGACTGAATGGGGGTGGATGTGTTATTTGCATGAGAAAGCCCTCATCCTCTCTCTTCCTCCTCGCATTGTCTGCTTCGTGTTTCTGGCTCAGTAACAGCACAATTCACTTCCTTAAAAAGCCATCATTCCTTTTAGTAAAGTTTCTCAGCAAACAGGTTCTCATCAGGGAGATTTAGATTCCTGTCTGAAGTATCATGTGGGTCACTTTGCTATTTAGAGGGAAAAAAATGAATTTTTTTTCATTTTGTTTTACAAACAAATGTTTAGAAAATATATTTTTATAGTTTATTTGTTGTTCCTTAAGTATATTGTGTATTCCAGAGTCCACCCATAACGCAGATTAAGCAAAATCTAAGCAAGATTAACACAGATTAAGCAAAATCTAAGTAATATTTTTTACTTGATAAGACTGAGGAATTCCTCTCAAGTCCTTTTATACATCTCAGTGAGCCTCCTCAGCAGTATTTCACCAGTGTTGTGAAATCAGCTGAATGATGACAGAACTGTTGGTTGTGTGACGGTGGGTCGATGACAGAATCTGGTCCGTTTAGCCTTTTATGGCTTAGAGGATATATTTAACAGGAGCACTGGGCAAGATCATTTCTCTTTCTGAAAAGTAGGGAGTGATGGGCAGCAAATGACCCGAGACAGGATTCAGAACCTGACATTCCCTGTGATTATTACCCATACTCAGGGTTACACATCCTTCCATTTATCCTGGGTTTCATCTCTGCTGGTAACGTCAGCTTTTCTGTACACAATGAGTTTAGTGTAAAGGGTTGTTATTGTAGACTAGGCGTGTAGCGGTGTTGTTTCTACACGTAGCTTTCAGCTAACACGGTCCCGTTAGTAACTGTTGAAGGCAACAGTCATCTAAAGAAGGAAGAATAAATAGCACACTGGTTTTGGTGTGCTGTAGAGGTGGACAGAGGTTAACAGTAAATAAAAACAATAAATAAAAAGACGGAAATGCGGAACAATTTAGAGTTCAATTGTTTCTAGCCAGGATGAATACATTATTACATATGTTGTATAAATATTTACCCAAACTATTCTTAAGTTAGGAGGAACTACAATGCTACACTTGTTCTTGTTTACTCTCTGGGTGTTCAAGTGTTTCTTTAAAATTATTTAAAAAAAAAAAAAAGAAATGGGAACAGAGATGCAAAATAATCATATTGTACTTCCTTTTTTTTTCTTTCCTTTCTTTCCTCCTTGTTATCAAATTGATATTGATGACATTGTACTGTGTATGTGAAGATGTCCCTGACCCTCAATAAAAAACATAATTATAAAAAAAAAAAAACAAAAAAAAAAAAAAACGGAAATGCTACAACAGGCTTGGTAGGACTGATTCACACCTGGGCTTTAAACATCTTTTATTTATTTTTATACCTTTTATACTTATGTTACCTTTATATTTTCTTCAACATCCCAAAATGTTTTGAGACAGGATTTTAGATGCCAAAGTTCTGTCTGGCCTTAAAGCAACACTACATAACTTTCTGACTCGTTTTTAACAGCCGACAGACCATCATTAGGTCCAGTCCTGGAGCCGTCATCGTCCTGTCGCGCTCTGAGGCTGGAACACTAAACTTTTTTTTTTTTTTTTCTTCGAGTTTGGCAGCTGCATTTTGCTTCATGGCGCAGCATCACAGGCGATTTTTAACATGCATTATGGCTGTTTTAGTAGAGAAAGGCAAGAGGAAATCATCAAGAGGAAGTGAGGAAAATAAGTAACAAAGCAAGAAAAAAGTCAAGTCGACATCAGACTGACTTTTACTGGCTGGAGAGAGCTCAGAGAAGAGAACGAATGTAAGATGGATGCGTTTCCTTTGTTAGTATAACCTAACTTTGTTAGGCCAAAGTTCAGTTGTTGTTTCAGTCACATCTGACTGGTTAAAATAACTTTTGGGTCAGAATAGGGGGGCGTTTTTGTAACTGATGCTTAACAAATAAAATTTCCTCCCATACAGCTGGCAGCGACGTGGTCTAGATCTCACATTTACTCATCAAATACCAAGAGACATGTAGTAACGTAAGGATTAGTGAAGGAGACATTCGATTAGCTAAATTACAACAGTGCATCCACACAACTTTGGCAGAACTGTTAGTCAGATGACAGCGCAGGGATAATTTATTGTGACCATGTTTTTGAGCCAAGGTAGAAAGAAACGCTTCCAGATAAGCCTCTATGATGTAAATCTGTGTGAAAATCTTGCTGTGAAAATCTGGAAAACAAGACAGATTGCGGCGCCACCTCTAATTTTCTCTCACTCTTCTTTCTCTCACCCCTACTCCCTTGTTCTCTTCCTTCCTCTGTGGGTGTTTGGTACACTAAGTGCTTCATGATTGCTAGGGCTGTGAGGAGGCACAGTCGGCGGAGGCGTCAACAGCCTTCAGCCAAGTGTCCTCACTTCCCCAAGTGGTTTTTCTGGCAGTGTTTTGGTCGAGTGACAGCAGAGTCAGCGTTACCCTGATCAAATCGCAGCATTCAACAACAAGGCTGCAAGGCAACGTGATGGCAGAATTTCCATAACAGCCTCCGTGTTCTTCATACATAAACTAATTTGTCATGCTAAAATGTCAAGTAGACCCACCACATTTGGATTGCCTCTCCAGCTAAAAGTGCTTGTTCTGTTTTAGCTGTCCAGCTGCACACAGATTTATTGCACTTGACTTTGACCTTTCTTTAACCTGTAGTGTGTTAACATTGTAGAATTTAAATGAACATGCAGATACATCTAGTTTGCATTTCAAGCCTTGTGTGTTCCTCTTGTGCATGACTTGAAGCAAACATTTTTATTCACATGCTATAACCAAGTTGTTGCAGACTTTTAATAAACATGATTGTCTCTCAGACTATATTTTTCTTCTGGGATGTTTGGTCTCTACCAGGAGAATAATGACATTTCTGAATCTCATTTTGGATGAAGATGCAGGTCCTTCTAAAGCCAGCAAAAGCATAAGATTGAGTGTTACTGTTAATTGATCCTAATGAGTTTTCTAATTGCAGAATTTTAATTTTATTAAAATCTAAAGGGGAAAGAATGATGTTGGTGCATAAATAAATAACTTTCATTCGTCATAATTAACAAACATCATTTTGATTTTAGCTGAAGGCAGGAAAGACCTCTGGTATTTTAATTGCAGCTGAAGAAGCCTCAGACTGAACCCCACTCCACCTTAGAGCAGGACAATATAGTAGGACATGATAATACATTTTATTTAAAGAAAGCACCTTTCAGAACAACCTAGGATACTGTACGAACATTATCACATCATCAAGTTTTGATAATTTTATCAATTTGACTTGTTGTAAAAAGCAAAAAGTCAATTAATTGCACGATAAGAAAAAAATGCACGCAATAATTTTCATTTGTCTTTCCTTTTTTTTTCTTGCTCACTCCAAGCGAGTGCCGCATTTGTTTTCAGACAATATTACCTAAACAAGGCAACGCAACAAGCTTCCATTTGCACTTAAAACACAACCATCTACTACAGGTTTCCCTGCTGGGAAAAGAAAGACATTAACAATCTGCCTGGATGAACATGGATGTTACAAACAGCTGTTTCCCAACTTTACAATGACGTGAAAAATGACATACTGGAGGTGATTTAAGACATTCAATTTTAGCATTCCACCTCTGGTCAAGTCCAAACATGTCCCCCTTATAGGAGCTTTACCATAAACTATGTAACTGTGTTACATGGTGTTTAGAGACCAGATGTTCCAGATGACCACGTTGCCAAAACCCCAGGAGAAATCCAGATCTGTTTTAGCAGACTGGGGACTGGATGAGCATAAACTAAATGTTGAGCTAAATGTTCTTTAGAAATTAAAGTATGTTGATCTTTGAAAGGGTGTACTTGTATTATTATAACCTCATTGTTATTTTAGTTGAAAATGGTCTTAAAATGACAACAATAATCGCTTCACGCAATAATATCGTCTATCGCAATTATTTCTGAGACGATTAATCGCATGGCAAAATTGTTTACCGTGACAGGCCTAGATATAGTTTTATGTTACAAGCATACTAAATATACTAATACTATAATGACTTCATGGGACTTTAGGATTTTTAATTTGAAAGATATACCTTCTGAGATGCAGTGATGCAAGAAATGATGCATAATGTCATCCCATCTGCATAGTTGCTTGGTCAGCTGCCAAAATAATGTCAAAAAGAGAAACACAAGTCTGTTTGCACGTTGCAGTTATCAGTTTTTACCAAATGTTACCCATTTACTTATTCCTGACATAGTGGGGCTTCTTTAACCCTCTGCTCTGACAGTTTGGGAAGATAACATGAGCGAAGTTTAAGTCTCAAGCCATCTGAGACTTCTCTCCAACATTTCTGCTCCACTTTAATGCCTCAGGTTGTAGTTTTTGTTTTCTTTTTTGGTTTTCTTGGCAGTTAGCAACCAGCTTAAGGGCATGTTTACCCACAACTGGTGGACTGGTGAGAACTGAAGGATCCCCTGCTGATTCCGATGGGTCGACTTAAAATGTGTAATGGCCCTCACAGAGATTGCTGTAAATTTAATCCTACAAAGACAAACGTATTATATTTGATACGTACAGTTTCTGAGACATTTTGCAGCACTTTATGGTAGAAACTTTACTTAAATTCCTGTTGTTAATCATAAAATACTGGTCTCCTACCCCCTGGTGGATACCAGAAAGCAGATCACATGGTAATAAATGGTTAAAATACAGAAATATAAAGGTTTTTTGTTTTGTTTTTTTTTTATCCCAGATTTCGTAAAAAGCCCAGTAAATACTTCATATAATAACAAAGATTGTTTTAATTCATTTAATTTGTGGAGATTGTTTTAATCGTTGTATTTCAGAGAAGCTGCAGGTTTGTCTGTTGGGTTAAACAGCCGCTGCAACATCAGCTCCAGGTGCAGCAGTCCTCAGGTCAAAGCCAGCTCTCGTAGTTTTGTTCAGTTTTGTTGTATGAACTCCTCCAGAAATGGTCTTCTTTATTCAGGGAAAGCTAAATGTATGTGTAGTTTTTCACCACCTCCATCACTTCTCTGGGAATGGACTTAAACTTGCCTCTGGTCCTCATAAGTTGAAGTTAAAAGGCTTAAATTCTTTTTTTTTTTAGGAAAAAAGCTGAGAACACAAAATGCTAATATCTTTTCCATGTTGTGAGTAATTAAAGCTGTAAAGCAAAGCTCCCTGTGGAGAGGAAGCTCAGTCCTGCATCAGCTGATGTGCTGAGCTTTGATTCTTATCAGTGTGCTGCTGACACTGAGAGCTGCACAGTTTGGCTCTAATTTACACACTGTTGTCAAACTGATTATGGGGAGCTGCTGAAGGTGAAGGCAGGTTTTTTTCCCTCCCTCTCTTACAGTCCGGGGAAGCATGAATACTCTGTTGTTCTACTGCAGCTACAGTTTCACTTCCTTCCCTCCTTTCCCTCCTTTCTGTGCATTAGCAGTATATTACCAGGAGCAGCAATGATATGAGATGCAACCAAATGGTGTTAATCTTTTTCAATGTGTAAGACGAGTATTATTATGTCAGTTCCAGTCAGACACATCTCTGGTGTTTGTCTGATGTTGCCCCGATGTTTACCTGAAATCCAGTAATCCAGAATTTATTACCGCCTGAAAACAGGCGGTGTCTACCGTGATTCATCAGCCAGTTATTAATTAAAGCTGTTTCTAATCAACACTTTTCGCGCTTCATTCCCACCCACTCCTTTTGGATCAGATGTCTATGTTTACTGCACTAGAACTGGTTCATGTATGGCCTGAAGTCTATGTTGTTTTGGTTTTTTGTTGTTTTTACTGCTGCTGAACATTCCCGGACCCTGGACCTCGTAGCAGCAGAATGTCCTTGCAGATTGTAATTATTTGTGTTACAGATGTGCATCATTGTCAGTTTAGTCAGTTTGCACCTTGCAAACCTCCTTGTTTCAATCTTTTCTTGATGTTTTGTGTATTTTAATAGAAATTTGTGCAAAATTAAAGCTTGCATTTCATCATTTATCGGAACTATATTATATTAGACTTGTTTACTGGTCACATTTCTAGAGATAAATAGAAACTCAACCCACTGTCAACAAATGATTTCTTCTTTTCAAAAAGAGTTATTATTGTTAACACTGTTTTTGTTGTTGACAGCGGTCAGTTTGCTGTGGTCAAGAGATGTCGGCACAGGAGTACAGGTGTGGAGTATGCCGCCAAATTCATCAAGAAACGGCGAAACAAGTCCAGTCGACGAGGGGTGACGAGGGAAGACATAGAGCGTGAGGTCAGCATCCTGAAGGAGATCCAGCACCCAAACATCATCACTCTGCAGGAAGTCTTTGAGAATAAGACTGAGGTCATCCTGATCCTGGAACTGTAAGTGACTTTGCTGTGCTTATGTCATGATTCACTGAAGCAGCTGCGTCGTAGGATGTG
Source organism: Telmatherina bonti (assembly GCF_933228915.1). Classification (NCBI taxonomy): domain Eukaryota; kingdom Metazoa; phylum Chordata; class Actinopteri; order Atheriniformes; family Telmatherinidae; genus Telmatherina; species Telmatherina bonti. Next base: position 7,604,770 of record NC_136611.1, on the reverse strand, counting down.
GTTATTCAGAGGATATTTACTCTTTACCAAGTTGTTTAGATCTATTTGGCCTTGTATTGACTTGAGTAGTTGGGTGTAGAGACGCTGACATTATGATTAAGCCCATTCAAACAGGTACACACCATAGACTGCATATAAAAAGATGGATTGAAGCTCAAGGGGCAGTTCCTACCATTCATCGTTGTCTTTGCAGTTTCATGCGCGCTGTCGCTCCCAGAAAATACAAAAATGGGCAAAGAGGGGGTTCTGTGAGCAGGGGTGGATGATTGACACCCATCAAACTCCAAACTGCCTGTAGCTAACTGGTGCTAACCAGCTAACAGAGGTAGATGAGCTAAAGCTAAGTCACGCTGTTTGCTGACGAAAACCGCTACATTCTGCCTTCCTGCAGCTGGATATCAGATACCTGCCAATCAAAAGGACACAGCCCAAATTATGCAGAATTTCATCATGTTTATTTGTTCTACAGTTTGCATAACCTGGATGGTAGCATTGTTTATTGTGTGCGTCGTGATCTGCGCAAGCAGCGGCGACTCTGTTTACTTTTTGTGGTTGATAAAACAACTTTTCATCCTTTTACGAGTTAACTGTGATTGTATCAGCTGTATACTGTTTGCTGTTGGAATGTTTTGGTTTTGGTAACCTTTTTGGGCGACTATACGTGTGTGTGTGTGTGTGTGCACGCAACTTGGGAAGTCCTGCTGCATGTCCAAAAATAATGCTCTGGGTACACTATGCTCAAGTAAGGGATCAATGTGTTCAGTACTGGTACTCAGTAGGGCTGTGATGATATGCTTTTGTCCCGATATGATTCAATCCCAATTTATTTGGTGTCAATTTGATTTAAATTGCAATTCTCACAATTCTTCTATATTGCGGATTTTTACGGATGAAAAGCAAAAAAAAAAATGTACAAAACTTTTTTTATTTGGTCGTTATTTTTCTTGATTTCAATTAGATAAAAACAACCTAGTAGCCAGACCATCATTCTGCTGCTATAATGCCCAAGAAGAGAAGTAAAAAGATCAATAATAACAATAAAAATGACAAAAAATTGATAGGGGATTATTTTTATTGATTGGAAAAAAAAGGGGATTTTTTAAAGAAAAAAATCCATTTTAAAATTGTCAAGCAAAAAAAATCCTGATATCCGATTTTTTTTTTTTATTTGATTTTCCCACCACTAGTACTCAGGTATATTGTGGTGGTGAAACCATGCCATGTTGGTACTAACGGACCAAACGGTGCGTCCACAAATATCCCCCACATCATTACATCAGCAGCCTGAGCTGTGGATTTAAGGCAGGATGGATCCATGTTTTTATGAGTTTTCTGATTCTATCATGTGAATGTGGAGCTGAACTGGAGACTCATCAGACCAGCAACGTTTCTCCATCTTCTATTGTCCAGTTCTGGTGAGTCTGTGTGAATTGTAGCCTCAGTTTCCTGTTGTTAGTTGACATGAGTGGCACCCGGTGAGGTCTTCTGCTGCTGGAGACCATCTGCTTCCACTGCTGTGTGTTCAGAGGTGTTATTCTGCATATCTTGGTTGGAGCCAGTGCTTATCTGACTTCCTGTTCTCTTTTTATCTGCAACCAGTCTGCCCATTGTCCTCTGACATCAAGGCATTTTCATCCAGACAACTGCTGCTTGTTGGATTTTCTCTTTTCAAGATGCACAAACTCTAGATGGTTGTGTATCAAAATCCCCACAGATCAGCAGTTTGGGAAATGGTCAGACCAGGGTGTTATCCATGTAATCTATGTTAGCTTTCACTGGTTTTGATGCTAATTATCTTTTTTAATTAGCAAACACACTGGCGAACCTTCCCCATGACCTGGGTTTTTGACACCGCTCATAGCTTACAATGTTTTCCACACTGCTGCTGAACTTTTCTTCTGTTTTCCTAAACAAACTGCATGTAAATAGTGACCTTATCTGTTGATACACTGGGGCAGCGGTAGATAACCAAAGACTATTTACCGTATCGTATGAATCTCATTACCGACACTGTTATCAAAGAAAGTTTCTCCTGGATGATCCTGACATTGGAAAGCTTCTGTCAGACCTTCTAGGATTCAGTACACTTTTAAACCTTTTAAATTGTATCTAATTGTGCTTTTACAAGCAATTTATTTACTTTAAACAGTAAAATCATCAGTTATCGCATCACAAAGCATGGCAGCTATTATTCAGAGTTGACTGATTAGAAAACATGAGACTGTAGCTGAAACCTGTTACTGGTGTCGTGTGGCAGAAGGCCACTTTTCTTTGTTCCCAACTCCCGCTAGACCAGTTTAACCAGTCTGCAAACAACCGACACAGTAAGATCAGTGATGTTTGTCTTAAAAATACATACAGTCGGTATACACACGTTTTCTTCAGAACAGATACGCCTCAAGGCAAAATACTGAGTACAGAGTACTCTGCATTTAAATGTCATTACAGCCAGAAGTAATGTAAGGTTCAGAGCACAACTACAAGTATTTCTGACGACTGATCACACATGACAGGACTTTTCAAATTTCTTCAGAAGACAAAATGAATACTTAAGCTTTCCCTTATTTTTGCTGATCTAGAACCAAATGTATTTAAAGAAAACAGAAACAATCATCTAAAAATAACCAAACCAACTTAGTGACAAACTCAAGGTCAAATATGATGAGGGGTCAGTCTTTGTGCCATAATTTATTTGTTTATTTCTATACTTCTAATCATGTTTTGGATTGTTTGCGAGCCCATTGCAATGAATAAATAAATATATGATGTTAATAAAGTCCATTGCAATGAATAAATGGATAAATGATGTTATGAAAGCATGTTTAATCTGCATATTTTCTATAAATGTAAGTGTCCAAGGTTAGCACTGTTCTGGGACCCCTACTCTGTTTGAAACCCCTGCAGTAATCAGAGGTCAATTGAGTTTTTTTTTTTTTTATTATTATTTAGCTTTAAAGTGACATTGTGGGTTTTTTTTCCCCTTGCTTACTGGTCAAAATCAATATCTGCATTTATATATGTTATGTTTGGTGTATTACGACCTTCATGAATAATCTGACACATTTTCATCAGCGAATTATAGATTTGTTTGTACATAGAACAGGTAAGCTGGTAGGAAAGCACCATCTTCCAACTACAGATGCCAGTTAGGGACAAACAGCACCAACAACATCAACTGTCTTTTACAAAAAAAAGCAGGACTTTGCATATGCAGCAGCAGCATCGCAAAAGCCATTTTCACCATTATAATAAAATAAAAAAGGCCACTTTAAAGTTAGCTTTACTGGAGTGGCCTTAAAGGACAATTAACATGGTGCCAGTCTTCCTCAGGTAGAAGGAGCTCAAGAAGGAGAAAGATTTAAAAAGGGTTGCTGAAGTTGAAGCTCCAGTAGTAAATCAGTTGGACTGTCCAAATCTGCCTAAAGCTAACTTTCTTCTGTTGGCTTTGTTTGACAGTGTTGCTCATTAGCATAGGTAGCATATGTTACAGCGTTGTTGCAGAAATGGATGTTGACGTGGTTTCAGTAGCTTTCAAAGTCGCAGTGAAAGCTGGCTTTTTCCGTTTCAGTAAATGCCAGCTTATAAAGCCTTCCAACCATCTTTAAGTCTGACTTCACCCCAAGGACTGAAACCTTGCAAACACACAGTTCCACCATTGCTCAACAGGATTTCACGCTATGAGTTGGTATTAAATGTGTTGTGTTCTTATAGGATAGCAGAGATTGTAACTCTTTTTCGTCTCCATGTTATGAATTTATTCAGCCCATGCAGTAAGGCAGCTGATCCCAGTCAACATCGTGGACGAACTTGGTTCAGTGGCTGAGCAGAACAAACACTTGGCATGGAAATGACTTGTTTAAGAAGTGTTGAGGCATTTTGATCCATGCTGGCTATCGTTGTTGGAATAGGTGTTCGAAATGTGAGGAACAATGCATAATTTGTTTGAATGCAATACACAGTTTCAACATTAGAAGGGAGTACTGTATTTTCACGACCATAAGGCACACCCTACAGTCAAGTCTCAGTTACGGGTGCTATTTCTGTATTTAACACATACATAAGGCGCATCAGATTTTAGGGTGCGGGTATGGTAAAACCAAGCGGCAACCTCCGGCGGTTAAAAGTGAAGCCTATGCGGAAGTGCATAAAACTGCAGTTCCCGCTTCATCCGCTAGGGGCTGGCTGCAAAACAGAGCAAATTAGACTCCATGTTAAAAAGACCAACTTCACAGCAGAAATAAACATGTTGACAGCCTGGTGCAAAAATCCATTTTCGGTTTATAGGTCAGGTTTACCTTCATGACAACTGTGGGGGGAGTGAATTTTTTTCTAACTCGCCCGTTTTAAAGTAATTTAATCTCGAAGTTCTGCAAATTTAGGGTCGTGTCCTTTTGAATGACAGGTACCAATCTCTGGCTTCAAGTAGGAAGACGTAGAACAACCGCGGTTTTTAGCCGGTTAACAACGTGACTTAGCTTTAGCCCGCTTACCTCCGTTCGCTGGTTAGCTCCTGTTATCTCGGGGTTAGCTCGGTTAGCTTTTAGCTACAGAAAGCTTGGAGTTCGCTCGATGTCAATCATCCACCATGACGCTCACGGCTGCCCTCTCACCTCCACCTTTTTGCCCATATTTGTATTTTCCGGGCGAGACGGCGCACATGACGCTGCTAACATGGCAATGGTAGGAACCGCCCACTGAGCTTCAATTCAGCTCTTCAGAAACCTATGGGTGACGTCACGGAGACTCCGTCCATCTCTTTATATACAGTCTATGGGTAAAACATACTGGTAGTCTAGCCTAAAACATGCTTGCTTGTTTGTGGGTGTTTTTAAAAAAGGCAGCGGAAGAAAAACTGAGTTCAGTTGTACTTTATTGAAGAATTTAGCAATGTTTTCATGTTGTTTTTTGATCAATCTTCATTCACAAATCCATCAAAGTCCTCATCTTCTGTATCTGAAATGAACAGCTGGGCTAGTTCTCCATCGAACATGCGAGGTTCCCGCTCGTCAGTCCCGTTGCCGTGTGGCTCCTCATAAATTATGCCGGCTTTTGCGAAAGCTCAAACAACAGTGCAAGCAGACACGTTAGCCCAAGCTTCCGCAATCCATTCACAAACTGTGCCGTAACTGGCTGCCTCCCAGTCTCAGTAAAACTGTGTTCACTATCTGTCATCCATCGCTCCCAAACCGTTCGCAGCTTCACTTTAAATGCCTTGTTCATACCAATGTCCAGCGGTTGGAGTTCCTTCGTCAAGCCCAAATCTGCTCGAATCGATCATCCAGTTCGGGTCACCTTGCCTTGTTTCCGCGGAAACTCAGCTTTGTGTTCTTGACTTGGCGAAGCTCGTTTTTCTGCTTCCTCCACTTGCGAACTATGGATTCATTGATCTTGTATTTTCTCACGGCTACTCAATTCCCATGTTTGTCCACGTAGCTGATAGCTTGCAGTTTGAACTGTGCTTCGTAAGTGCGTCTCTTCGCAGGTGCCTGAGGGCATGCCTTCAGCGTCTTCTTTCACGCCCACACTTTCCCTCTGAACGTCCACCTTTTATCTATATAAGCATTGTGTGCTTATATAGATAAAAGGTGATGCTCTGTCAGTGAAGCGGCGCGCTCATCAAAGTCACACATCATCATTTATAGTTTTTGGAACTCGGTACACACATAAGGCATGCTGCATTATAAGGCACTCTGTCTATTTTGGAGAAAATAAAAGACTTTAGTGCGCCTTATGGTCGCAAAAATATGGAAATTCTCTCAATGTCCCTTTAAGCTTGTCAATTCACTGGATGGTTATGGTGCTTTTAAAATCAGTGGAAAGTTTAGGTATTTTTATTGTTCCCAAGAAGCAATTTGGTGTGCAATAAGTCTGTAAGCATAAAACAATAAATCACATACCAAAAATATCAACCTGGATAGTGCTTATATGTTGTCAGTTACAAGGCTGATAACATCTGGAATAAATGACCTTTTGGAGTCTATTTATTGTGCATGGTGGTGCAGAATAGCTGCACCTTGACGGTAGCAACACAAACTCTCACCTTGTTTGAGTTTGTTCCAGCTACTCCGCTGCACCCGTTTAGTTTTCTTCTTATCGAAATGTCTCATACAGCATTTAAAAAAAAAAAAAAAAAAAAAAAGTCAGTGATTCACTTTCATTACATAATGACATGCAAACTCTTGTTCTCAACTCCCTTTCTGTTGTGAAACAAGGATTTGTCTTTACTGCTGATGTGTAACTGGATTTGTAGACGTATAGCTCAACCCTTTGACATGAGAGGGCTCTGAAAAAGTGGTTTCTGCTCTACTGACTATGGAGACAGTTCATTTTCTTTACAAGTCTGTCAGGAATAATACATCCCAGTGATTCCTAAACTTGCTCTCTGAGCCACTGACAGTTTTTTGGTGTTTGTCATTATATGTCAGGTTGGATGTGTTTGTGTTGGCATGCTGCCACAGGATCCTGGTAAGGGATGAAGCGCAAACCAAGAAGTGGTTTTGAAAGACTTCTTGAGAGGAAGGACACCACACAGCAGGCTGCATTTCCTATAGATTTTTATTAAAATTGTTTTTCTGTGTAAATTTAGCCACGCCGCTGTAATTCCTCATCTGTTTTGGTTCTTTTGAGGTAAAAAAATTAAGTGAGACTGGGATGAGCTGATGTTGCTTTGACCTGGTGGAGATAGTTACTGATTCAAACTGTGTATGAAACAGAGGTGTGCAATCTTAGGTACTTCAAAATTCAATTTGACTTCAATTCAGGTCCTATAGTTCGATAATCAGGATCTTTTTCCACTTGACTACATTTATACTATTTATCCTCCATTCAGTATCCATTAATTCAAGTAACCAAACAAATTTATTTCCAACATCTTCTATTCATGTGGAGCCATAATAAATCCGGCTGCTGTGACATGGTTGCAGTATTAATATTCGATTTTATTTAGGCTTTAAGCAACTCCCATATATTCCAGGTCTAGTTTGTTCTCATGTCCATAATAACCAAAATGCTAGCCTTCAAACCACATGAGTAAATCTCATGCTTTAAAATGGGAACTGTAAAGTTTTCTGCTAGCTTCCTGTTAGTTTCCTGCTAGCTTCTTGCTAGTTTCCTGCTAGCTTCTTGCTAGTTTCCTGCTAGCTTCCTGCTAGTTTCCTGCTAGCTTCTTGCTAGTTTCCTGCTAGTTTCCTGCTAGCTTCTTGCTAGCTTCCTACTAGCTTCTTGCTAGTTTCCTGCTAGTTTCCTGCTAGCTTTCTGGTAGTTTCCTGCTAGCTTTCTGGTAGTTTCCTGCTAGCTTCCTGCTTGTTTCCTGCTTGTTTCCTGCAGGCTTCCTGCTGGCTTCCAGCTAGCTTTCTGCTAGCCTTCTGCAATCTCTGCAGTTGAGTATTTGCCGCCCGGACACTGAAAGGGGGATTGGCTGGTCTGTCTCCCTTCAGTGTCTGTGGAGTAGCGTGACCTTAAGCGTCCTGTCACACTTTACAGTTGTGTTTCTGTCATTTAATTATTTTAGAAAAAAATTAATTTCTGAACATGTACAAATCGTAATTAAATCAGCACATGTTCAATTGAGATGGTTAAGATAAACAGTGAATCAGCCCACCAATACTTATTTTTAATTTGTACCTAAAAGCAATCAAAGTGTAATTATATCTGCTTGTGGATGATTAATTTTGGGATAAAGACATAAATGGAATTTCCTTTAAAACAGACACATTCATTGGATATAATTAAGAAAATAGGTTTAGTTTGTATGTAAAACATCTACCGACTGCATCTCAGTGCCTCGAGGGTTTCACTAATTTCCCACCCATCTAACTGCTAGTATTATGTAAACTTAGAGAAGATGACTCCATCCATCCATCCATCCATTCATAATAAATATACAGTACTATAATAAAATACATTCAGACAGCTGTGACACTGTGCAAATTATGCAAATAACTGCATGATCTACTCTTCACACCTAATGTGCTAAAACACAGTTGAAATGAAAGCAAAATAAAAATGAAAAACTGCATAATTCCAAGTTTCTGTCAGCAGTCAGTAGCTTTATGGCTGAAATTAAGTTATCTTTTTGTCCTGCAAGCAAGGACATAATAACTTTTAATGAAGCACTGGTATATTTGGTGAGCCCACTTCACTGCATAGTCAGTGTTTCCCTGTTCCTCTATCGGTAGTACTGGACTACCTGAACTTCTCCATCATGAATGTTGCTGGGTTCGTGCTCAGCATGACCTTTTATAAACTCACTAACAAATTCCTTGGTCTTAGCTACGTTAAGATCAAGGAAATCCAGGTGAGGGAGGAATCCTCAAGCATTCCCATGTCAGCTGACACACAGCACCTCCAGCGTGTCCTTGGTCTTCCTCCTCTCAGTGGGAGGACACCTCACCAGGGAGGTCTCAGCCAGATGTCTGAGCCAACTCATCTAACTCCTCTTGATTTTGCGGAGTAGCAGCTCTACGCTCAGCCTGTCTTGGATGATGGGGTTTCTCCTCATGTCTCAAAGGGAGAGTCCAGACAGTCTGAGGAGGAAACTCTTTCAGTCACTACCTACAGACATATATGTGACCATATATGAGAGTAGGAACGAAGATCAACTGGAAAACCTGGAGCTTTACCTTTTGGCTCAGCTTCTTCTTCACAACACTCAGAGTTTGCATTACTGTGGATGATGCAGTATTCTAGAGTAATTTCTAACATTTGAATGGTTGCTGCTGTTAAATGAAGAAAAAATAACTCAATTATTTTCTCTTAAATCAAAACAGAAACGTGTAGATTTAAGAGAAAATAGTTATTTTTTCTTCATTTAACAGCAGCTACCATTCAAACGTTAGAAATGACTCAAGCCTTGTTCCAGTTTGTCCTCTTCTTCCTCTTCTCGCCTCTTCAGTCTGGACAGACGGAGTACTTCTGACGTTTAACCTTGACCGACTTGTTTGGAAGCAGACAGGTGATCTGCAGAGGCAGAAACATTTTCTCCTGTCAGAGAACGTGTGTTTCCACTCTGTCAACCACTACAGAACTTCTTCTTGAAGTGTTTGACAAACCCAGGCTTTAAATGTGTTTATCTGCCTCATCTCTTCTGCTTAGTCAGCCCCATATCCACTCACAGCTGGCTTTTTTCCTCACATTATGGTTTGACCAGCATCATCTTCTCCCATTGCTGCCATTATCATTAAGTTTAATAAATAAGTCATGAAATAAGCCAAATGAAAAAGAACTGGTATACATCACTGATTAATATGCACTGATTATGGCATTAGCCGTTAAATGCTGTATATATATATATATATATTTCCTAAAATTTTCATCCTTTGGAGTTAAATGTAACTTGGCAAACTTGTTTTAGTGAAATTTTCTTATCTTTTAGGCATGATCTGCAGTAGTTGGTGGTGCAGAGCCCTGGTTAGCTTCTTCTCTGAACGTGTGAATTGTTCAGACTCTAAGGCATCGGGATGATTAGATTAGATCAGATCAGCTCAGCTCTCCTAATCAGGGATTTGTAGCTGGCTCTGATCTGAGGGATATCGCTTGTTTTAATGCTTTCTTCTTTCTCTTTTCCTCTCTCCCTGTTTAGGGTTGCCGGCGGTGAGCTCTTCGACTTTCTGGCGGAGAAGGAGTCGCTGAGCGAGGAGGAAGCCACTCAGTTCCTCAAGCAGATCCTGGATGGGGTCCTCTATCTGCACTCCAAACAAATCGCCCATTTTGACCTCAAGGTACTGCCACAAGAGTAGATTTGTAGTATTTTTAAGCCCTACTAATAAAAACTGCAACATTTATCTGTAAAACTGCAGCTATCATCCAGATTTAGGATAAAATTAAACCAGAAATTATTTATAACCTTAAAAAAATGTTTAGAATTTGATATACTGGTATCCCTGTGGAGAAGCTGTCTATAAAATACACAAATACAAAGCAGGCTAATGCAGTCTGTTAGAGTCAGGCTGAAACAACTGAACAATTAATCAATCATCACACAATGCTGCCCCCATGGTTTCTGGTTGTAGTGGAGAGGACAGAGGATGGACAAAAGGTTGTACAGTCGTCCTCAAATGTCTTCATCCCCTTTCATTAAAGAAAAGGTTGAATTTACAACAGTCGCTCCAATAACTGAAGACTAAAAAAAGGATCAATAACTAAGAATTTGCCAAATTTTAATTTGTTGATATAAGATACTGTTTTGTCATTTATTTGATTTGAAAAAAACAAACAAATAAATCAGTCCTGGACAAATTAGAGCAGTTTTCTGATGAACAGTGGGACAAAATACCTGTCAACAGGTGCAGAAGTCTGACTGAGAGGAACAGAAAACACCTGACTGGAGCGGAAACATTAAAGGATTGTTCAACTAAATATTACTTTGAGTGATGTAACATATTTAATCATATTTTTTAAAAATATTTCTACTTACCCAGAATTAGAAAATCATGTAATAATTTTTTTTATTTATTACTTTTGTCATTTTCAGCTTATTTCACAGGCAGCTGTTTTTTTTTTCTTTTCTAATGGGGGGTGTGAATACATTAGAGGACAACTGTGTGTGTGTGTGTGTGTGTGTGTGTGTGTGTGTGTGTGTGTGTGTGTGTGTGTGTGTGTGTGTGTGTGTGTGTGTGTGTGTGTGTGTGTGTGTATATATATATATAGAGAGAGAGAGAGAGAGAGAATCCTTCTGTATTTTGTTTTTCATATTTTCAGTCGCCTAAAACACATAAAACAACGGTGACTTTCCCCAAAGCCATGTTGTGTTTATACAATGCCGTCTGCTGCTTTCTTCTGAAAGAACACTTATCGGCTCACAAACCAAGCAACCTCAACATTTATCTTTCTTATTTAAGGTCGCAGTAAATGTTTGCACCCCTGAACAATCCGTGTCCACGTCTATTCTCTAAATGCCACCCAGTCTGAGAACTGAGTTAAATCCACTCATCGCCAAGGGGGCTTCTTTCAAGCCAGTTTCTCTTTGCCTGTCTGGTGTTTTTAGTTTGTGACCGTGACTCGTGTGTTTCTGGATTCCCACCTGTTTATTATTGAGTGTGGGACGTTTCAGTTCCAGAGGGAGACGGTGAAAAGGGCAAAGTGTGCTTGCAACAAGGCACCGCATTATAACCTCAGTGTCATGCCATCCATTTCTGATCAATGCTAAAGCTTTTATTGATCACTGCAGTGTCTGCTTTGGATGCAAGCTGCTGTTATGCACTGCTCTGTTTTTGCTCCACTTAAATCTGTCATCTGTAACTTACAAATTAGCTTAAATACTTGAGACAATTTGCAGTATTACATGAGCTTCATATTTTTTAAGAACAATAATTTTAAAAGTCTTTTTTTTTTTTTATAAATGTGAAATTATCAGATTTTTTTTCTTTTTTTTTAATGCTCTGATATATGAATTATTAAAAACTAGTGCCAGTACACTGATTCATTCATTATTTTTTTTT